>NC_056744.1:1315357460-1315507460 GCF_019279795.1 Protopterus annectens | reverse complement strand
TAAATCACAGGACAGGCCGCCAATTCCGTACAGTCGAACGGCATGCTGTTGCCTAATGGGCAGCCATTCCCGATACTGTAGGCATGTAATCCAATGTAATAGGCATCACAAGTTAATATTGTGGTCCTCGATCCCACCCAGGGGTGTGAGTGTCAGATGCAAGCACCAATGTCAGAGCATTTGCAAGTGTGGAAGAGAGTGGGTGTAAGCCTGTTTGGCTACCAGTATGCGGGTATTGCACTGGTAAAACAATGTAGAGGCTAACCGAGTGCAAGAAGCTGTAACCAGAGGTTAGCATTGCTTAACAACACGCAAACCCACGCACACCCGCTCATAACTGCTTTAATGTGTCTTACTCCCTCCATATCCAATAGCCTTGTTCTGCCCTGTGACCAAATAAACATCCTCTGCAAGGCTCAGAAACAGGACACTGCACACATAGCTAATGTGATTTATCAATACGCCATGGCAGATATACAGACAACGGACAGTACCACAAACATATCATACAGCGCAGTCATTCAACAGTATAGGAATGTATCCCAGCATGTAGATGTATATGTGAGTGGTTATGTCCAGCATATAGGTGCATACATATATAGAGATATATCAGGAACATACCATGTGGCAACAAAGCATTACAAACGAGGGAAACACCAGTGACGCCTGTATTATGTAGTGGTGTTGTTCTATGTAATCTCAAGACTCACTCAGACAGACATGTGTCATTCATACACGCAAACAGTTGTACATTGGTCGTATACATCACTCTGTGCATGTAATGTACATTAACACAACAGTACCTGCCCAATCATTATGTGTGAACAGTACTCATACAAGGTGACGTGTGCAACATCCTCATCATGATAAAGGTAAATGGGGTGACCATAGAGGGACCGGTAGTGTTGTGTGTACAATGGGGTCGTCCTCATCACGTGTACCTGGACCATTTAGGAGTGATGTGCATACCAGGATCATGCACCTGAGGGACAGGGGTGAGAATAACAGGAGTATGTTGTGATGCATATTACAAGGGTACATGTATCCAGTGGGCATGTGTGTGAATTGGACAGCTATGTATAGGGCAGATGTTGTCCTAGGAGCCGAATGGCCTTGTGTTTCCGTAGGGTGAGGGTCGGATGTGGGGGAAGGAGTGTAGGTATGGCTGTGGAGGATAGGTAGGGTAGGATCACAGACAAGACAGCATACAGGGTTGGTATATGACACATGGGGGATACACCTCGGACGGGGATGGGTGTTCGGCATTCACAAACCCATGGGAACAGTGGGATAGAGGTCCCCAGCCATGGACAGCCACCACTGCACCTAAACAGCTGCAAAGGAGGCAGCGCTGGCGAGTGTCCAGGAGGGGCAGCATCACCCTGTAAATGTGACACTCTGCCCTTGAGCTTGCGTATCTGGCTTCGGAATCCCTTAGTGAGCCCCCAACACAACACATCCAGGACCGCACGACAGCAGACATGTACCTGTCTGGTCCTGCTCCCAGGGGGGACATGACCCATTCTCAGTGCTGGTACAACCAGAAGGTGGTGCAGAGCCAACAGAGGTTGATGTCCAAGGCTGGGCCCCAGATGTGCTGGTGCCCAGTGCCATGGTCAGCTGAAGTGGGACAGGACATTCTGCCTGGACCTCCCAACCCATTCAGCCTATGGTGCTGCAGTTTAAACCCACATATGGCTTAGTGATAGACAACAGCATACAGGATTACCTACAACAGTATGCATAGATATCACCATCAACCCAACACAACAGATGGTATACATTTGCAGGGGGAACACAACACATGCATATATACTGCATGCCATCTGTACAATGTGTAGTAGACGTGTCACTGCAGCTATGGACAGTTGCCCATTATTGGCTTGCCACTGGGAACCCTAGACAGTGTCTGTCATGCCACTGTTTCATGTGACATATGTCCAGTTAGGGATGCGATGGGAGTAACACATCCCTATCATCATGTACTGCCTGCAATCCTCACACTATGCTCCTGCTGTGCACAGATGTGTGTTCAGTGTGTAACACAGGAAACAAATGGTTCCACACACTGACCAGTTCACAGATGGCCCTACAGATGGGGGTCCCTCATGAACCGAGTACTGTCATGTCTGTATTAAAACATGCAGAATAGCCATTACCACACACAACATGTTAAACAGGCAGTAGTCTCAATGCCACATAGCTACACTTACATGCTGTAGTCATGTGTGGCACATCACCCTCCTGTCTTTAGGCTATTACCCTCTGTGTATGATGTTTGAGGTACATCCAGATATCATCTGTGATGCCGTTTCAGAACACCACATCCAGGTACCACTCACAGCGACTGTCATGGCCAAATACCAACATGTTTTTCCTAGATAGTGTACTGTGTTTATCATGCGAATGGCTATGGGAACACCATCACAGCTGTTCCACATGCAATCAGCTAGAAGAGGACGGCAATAGGTGCAGATGCCATCACCTGATCATGTCCATCAATTACAATACACATGCTGCTGAGAAGGTGTACACCTCCACATCCACCAGAGAGTGTGTGGGTGAGACAGGCAAAGTACACCAGAGAAGGGCATGGAGACCTAACCCTAAGCATCATCTGCCACACACCTAACAGTACAGGGTTTAAACCCCTGACTGACTAGTCATTACTATTACATGTGCATGACGTTACTACATGTGCCACAAAGCCGACATGTTGCTGTGCTGTAAGAACATATGTGTGTAGGTGAGAGACATCTGCAACAGAGATAGTAGACATACATTAGGTATGGCACACATGCCTGTCCACATGAACGGATGCCATTGTCACCACAACCACACTCTCTAATGGACTCGCAATGACACTCTTTGCCAGGGCCACACATACACAACCTAACTACTTCATTTGCCACACTGCAGTAATGCACAGGACTACATGCACCACAGGGGATATCTGGAGGTTCTATGGGCTAGGGCATGTGAAAGTGTTTAAGATCTGTTGGTATGCCAACGAGGGTTATACTGGGAGTGACTGTGGTTGGGAGCATCATAACTCACACACAGACACAAGGTGCCAGTACAGACATGCATGTATCCATTGCTGCATGGGTGTGTAGTGGTTGGCTGTGCAAGATGGCTGTACAAGGCTGGAAGAGGGTTACTCTTTGGCATTGCGTCAACCGATAATGGTGTGCAGTACAGGGGTGTAGTGTCTGCAATGTCCCACACAGATGGCTACTGCATGATCTGCCCTGACATCCTGGTTACCAATGTGTATTGCCATAGCTTTGCAATGCATGCCATGTCTGTGTTTGATAGTCCTTCACATGGACATTGCCTGGGATTGCATGTCCCACAATACTGTACAGTGACATGTACATGTGAACCTGGTTTGGCAGGCACATGTTGTGCACACACACTGTAATCCCCCGATATGCCAATACTGTCCTGGTGTGGTGAAACCTGCTTATAGTGAGCAGGTCGACCCTGCACCTGCATTGATAGTATGATACAATATTCCCTGGTGTCAGTGGCATTGGTCCATACAAGGCACATGTGTACAGCATTGTATGGCCTCTGTGGCTCACATTTGATGGCAGTACATATGTTGCAGGCATCCAGTGGGGAACATAGTGAAGGCACAATGTCCACAAATATGTGCCTATTGTACCACTGTACAGGGTGCCATGTCCTCTGCAGGCCACTGCATTCACACCATGCCTACTATCTGTCTTCAATGATCATGGTACTAGCAACATAGCGGGATATCCTATGCACCTGTGTTTGTGCATGGCACATGGGTTGTTCACCAGGACTTTTGCCAGATGTAGGGGTATGGCTTGCCAACATAGTCCCATGGCTGACTGACAGCTGTACTCCTCATGAGGTGGCCAATGTGTCATAAGACGGACACCATATAGGAAAACTACAAAATCCACTCCCCAACATGTCCAATGGTAAGACACAGCCACCTCTACACAGGCTCTGACAGACAAACACACACTTCCCATGTCTGGTATACGAACCCCTACCTACTGTATCACACTGCAGCAATATGCTTTTAGGGCACGTGCTATGGTGAATACTGGGTTACAGCACACCTACAGGTGTAGACCTAGGTGGGTGATAACAGCAGGATTTAAGGTGGTCATGAGATTTGTATAGAGAGTGCATACTCTACAAAGCATTGTACTTGTCTCAAGCACACACACACACACACACACACACACACACACACACACACACACACACACACACACACACACACACACACACACACACACACAGCATGTCTGGGATTAGAACACCAACCTAATGACTCTAACACACTACAGCATTACACAGTTGCAGAACACGCTACCCAGATTACTGGGTTACAGTACTCCCAGAGGTGTATTTGTAGGTGGATGACATCATCAGCCTTGCCAAAGGTGGGTATAGGAATTGTATGGAGTGCGAGCAGTCTAAAAGCATTATTTAGTCCTCAGGCAGATGGGGACAAACACACACACACACACTTGGCAAGTCTGGGATTAGAGCACTGACCTAACTACACTACAGCATTATGCAGTTACAGAACGCGCTACCAAGATTACTGGGACTCAGCACTCCCAGAGGTGTATTTGTAGGTGGATGACATCATCAGCCTTGCCAATGGTGGGTATAGGAATTGTATGGAGTGTGAGCAGTCTAAAAGCATTATTTAGTCCTCAGGCAGATGGGGACAAACACACACACACACACTTGGCAAGTCTGGGATTAGAGCACTGACCTAACTACACTACAGCATTATGCAGTTACAGAACGCGCTACCAAGATTACTGGGACTCAGCACTCCCAGAGGTGTATTTGTAGGTGGATGACATCATCAGCCTTGCCAATGGTGGGTATAGGAATTGTATGGAGTGTGAGCAGTCTAAAAGCATTATTCAGTTCTCAGGCAGATGGGGGCAAACACACACTTGGCAAATTTGGGATTAGAACACTGACCTAACTACTTTATTACACTACAACATTATGTAGTTACAGAACATGCTACTGAAATTACTGGGTCATAACACTTCTAGAGGTGTATTTCCAGGTGGGTGACATCATCAGTCTTGCCAAAGGTGGGTATAGGAATTGTATGCAGTGTGAGCAGTCTAAAAGCATTATTCAGTTCTCAGGCAGATGAGGACAAGTACACACACACAAACACACTTAGCAAGTCTGGGATTAGAACACCGACTTAACTACTTTATTACATTACAGCATTACACAGTTACAGAATGCGCTACTGAGATAACCGGGACACAGCATTCCCAGAGGTGTATTTGTAGATGGGTGACATCATCAGCCTTGCCAAAGTGGGTAGAGGAATTGTATGGAGTGTGAGCAGTCTAAAAGCATTATTCAGCCCTCAGGCAGATGGGGACAAACACACACACACACTTGACAAGTCTGGGATTAGAACACTGACCTAACTACTTTATTACACAGTTACAGAATGCGCTACTGAGATTACTGGGGCACAGCACTCCCAGAGGTGTATTTGTAGGTGGGTGACATCATCAGCCTTGCCAATGGTGGGTATAGGAATTGTATGGAGTGTGAGCAATCTAAAAGCATTATTCAGTCCTCAGGCAGACAGAAACAAACACACACACACCAGTGGTGGGAACAGAACACCTGCCTATCTACAGATCAATATTACAATACTACATATTTATGAGTCACGCCACACAGACTACACATTTCAAGGTTGTCATTATGACCTTCTAGGAATGCAGACATCAACAGGGATGCTGGCAGTTAAGATGTACATACCTATGAACCTGTGTGTTTAAAGCAGGAATCCATCCTGACCTGGAGTATGCCCATCTGTGGAATGGACGACTATCACTATACAGGGTTACAATGGACATGCCCATACACATAGAGGCACATAAGTGACACAAGGTGCCACTGGGCATGCTCACACACTTAGTAGCACAGGGCTGTTCAGAATGCACTATGTGTCCATCTACACAAGGTTATACTGGGCATGTTCATACACTTAGTAGCACAGGGCTGTCTGGGATGCACTCTGATTCTAAACACAGAAGGCCACAGTGGCCATGCTATTACAGTTAGACATAAAGAACACATTGTAATGGACTCTGGTGTTAGTAGTTGTCATTGTTAGCAGGAATGCTGCTCTACATATATCTGACACCAGTCTTATACACAACGTCTGCTGCTGTCCGTCACCTTAGATGTACCATCCTATACCAAGCACAATACCACCACTCGCAGTGATGTCTTACTAGGAGTGGCAACCGCTTGACCAACACAATGAGCCATGCTAGGAGTGGCAACTGCTTGACCAACACAATGAGCCAATGTCCTGCTGTAATTATGAGGTTATCCAGTGTTTGTCATTCTGGGATGACATGACTGACAGTAGACAGGCCTTTGACACACATCACATGTATCCATGATTCAAGGGAGTGGGAATAATACCTAAGTCACATTCACCCATATAGTGCCATTCCAAGGCAAATGTCCTAAAGACAGGATAATACCCTGACACCTAGAGGACAACTGCATTGTGTGCTTATGCTAACCAGTGCTAGATGTGTAGTGTCTATACTCACAGCTGCTCACTGTAGATCCAACAATGTGGAGTACTGACATCTGTGCAGTGAGGAATGCCTGGCTGAAGGCCCTGTAGTGCACAATAGCACTACCACCATATACCTCAGAACCAGACATGTGGGCCATAACACAGGTACGGACCGCTCCAGGTGGTGGTGTCCCCACATACATAGAGGCCACTCACATGTAATGACCGATACTCCCACAAAAGGCATCACAGATGAGTCAGGTGCAGGACACAGTGTCATATGCTGAATTCCAGGATGTAAACCTCAGACACCACCATGCCCTTGGACCACCAACACACATCCATACATGTTGTAGAACATATAAGAGTACACCACCATGTGATCCTTGACCAGTTGACTGTATCAAGCTCTACATCAACTGTTCAGAGTGCCCATGTACTGACACAGTTGCACCATGTGTTATGCAATGCAATGATACCACTGTCTGTAACCAGGTCAGCTGTACACATACCAGGGGTCCTTGGTTATTTACAGCATTAGCAGATGACTGTTGCTGTACACCAGTTAACACCCTCATGTTTGGATATGACATACATGCACCTGCCCTGGATATGTACATGCCACAAACACACAACATACATGTAAATAGCATAGCTGTTGTTGTTCTTTGTGCAGACAGGTGGCTACAGCCATTACACACATGCATATGGAATGTAGGTCCATGGCTGCTGAATGCTAACAGTACATAAGGTGTGATATCAATGTTGACAGAGGTAACATTCTCTCTGTACCGGTCACCCATTACACCTATCATATCATACAACAGTCCATGTGTAATGTATGTCATTACACATGTCCACCAATTGCAATGCCTACAACCATGCCCAAATGATTGGATTGTAAGACCTACACACATGTACATGTAGTGGTGTGCATTCAGATACCATGCATGTGCAGTTGCTGATATATGTAGGTGATGAGTAACTTAGTACATCATGCAGTTGCAATGCAGCCTAAACATTGCCAACTGTATATGGTGATATGCTGAATGTATGGAAAAATGTACCTCAGGTATGGACAGATGTGTGGAAATAACTAAGTGGTGGGGCATCTTTGCAAATGGATGTTTGCTGAGGACAACTCACAGGTGTGTCACAAGCGGTCCTACAATAACCTATGTAACCGGTAAGCAATGGTTTTGTTAATTGAAGGGCATAACACACAACATAGACAGTGGTCAGGGTGACACCGAAGGTAAATCACTTGACACCTGTAACAGTTAAGACCTCCTGTGTGCATATGTCAGCACTGTTGCCAAAGGAAGCATCAGTACACTTTGTAATGCGTGCAATACTGCTGTAAGTCTGTCATACATATCATGAGCTAGGCAGGTGTTTGATTCACAGTACTGCCATGTGTGGTTGCGTGTGTGCCCATATATGTCACATTTGGTGGAGAATACATCTCAATTGTTACTCACTCACCTGTACACTAGTGTAGACATCTGTACAGACTGCAATGTAGAAAGCAGGACATAGGCAGGGGTGTGTATCTCACACATGTGAGGTATCTGTATGTGCGTGACATAGGTGTATTCAGTAGTGAATGCCACAGTGTGTGTGTGTGTGTGTGTGTGTGTGTGTGTGTGTGTGTGTGTGTGTGTGTGTGTGTGTGTGTGTGTATGTATGGCTGTCTGGTCCCTGGAGTGAGGATGTATGTTACCATACTGAACTGATAAGACCCCTCCCCCATCCAGGCAATGCAATCTACTATCTGTGTTGATGTCCCCGATCTTAGGCCATACTGACTACCTGTACATGTGTATTCTCTGTGACACATCATGTAGGTGCACAGTACTGTAATGATGATTTGCACATAGGCAGGGATCCTCACCTCAACAGTAGCAACTGTGTGTGGATGTGTGCTACTGTGTCGGTGAATCTGTGAGTGTGTGGGTGTTTTACTTTGTCACTGAATACATGTGTATCAATACCTGAGTGTGTGGGTGCAGTTGTGTGTTGGCATCCTGTCATGGGAACATGTATTACTGCTTCCCAATGAGGCATCACACTTCCCACTGGCCTCTACCCTTGTAATCAGCTAGACCGCTCTCTTACCTCACCACTCCATGGAACTGTACCTGTGATGTCACCCAATATGGATGTCATGTCTGTAGCCACAGTAGCTTAATACACAGCTATCATGCTCTTGGATCAGTAGACGTGTTTGGAACATGGGACATTCTCACTGTGATGTGGCAGCTACAAGGTGCATGCATTCATACATACCTGTGAGTAGTGCACATTGACATATGGGACACTAACAGCAAACACTGACATCCACCGGCATGTGCAATTAGACCTGAAGGAGGAAAGCAGAACATTATGACCAACATGCAGTTACTGTTGCTACACAAGACACATACTGTTAACAGTACAAAATGCATTGTACACCTGTAGTACATGGTATGTCTGCTGCCTGTCAACAGTACTCAACAATTGTAAACTACACTTATCTTCCTAGTCTGTTCACCCTGTGCATCAGACCATATGAGCATGTCCCTGCACCAATGGTGTGGATGTCAGGGATGCAGCACAGGCATCATCATATGCACAGGGTGATAATGTTTGCCAGAGGCCTAGGCTGCACCATTGGATGACATCAATTGTGTGAGTTAGGGCCTTTGATCTAATTGGGCGTGTGTGGATGTTATGCATGTGTGTGTTGTGGTGCCTTACATATGTTTCCGGTGTGTGCATGTATGTATGCACACAGTTCTGGCATGTGTCTGGCCTACACAGGGGTATTATTGACAGCTTTGGATGGTGCAGGCCAGGTTTTTCACTGTGTCTGGCCATGGCCATGTGACTTATGTCTGCCAGGGGTTGCACAGGCACTACCAGGCAGAGGTGCAGATTGGGTACTGTCTGATGGCACTTGTTCACTGGATCCGTGTCCCTGTTGTGACCTTCCAGGGCCACATGCACATGGCCTGCTGTGTCATGGCGTGGACAGCACAGCACCAGCTGCACTGCTGCTGCTACTGCCACTATAGGAGTGGCCATGTGAGGTAGCTCATTCACGTAGACCTGAAACAGATGAAGTAGCAGGCCTACGTCCATGTGCTCAATGCCTCACTCCTACCAGATGTTCCAACACAGGCAGCTCATGCTCGCAAATTGTCATGCCACCGTCAAGGACTCCAACCGTCACCCAGTCATCTATCCAAAGCTTCAGAAATCTGCTGTTGAGCATTTACCATTGCCTGGATGTTGTTGTTTAAATAACAGACAGCAGCCCTCTGATGCCTCTGATCTTCTCTGTTGTGCCATTCAGCATGTGCCTGTGCCGCCATTACAGCCTGAAACATGCATCTGATGACACCAGCTGCTGCGCTCTGTCTTGCAGGGGCATGTTGGCCAGAGGTCCTCCTACGAGCAGCACTGGCCACGTGCCTGTGTGGGGCATCAGTCAGTTGGCTGACATCATGGTGTGCAGGCACACCTTCCATAGCCCCCACACTTTCTTGTTCCAAGCTACCACACGCCAACTGTCCTTCCTCTATGGCCACTGGTGATGGGGTATGTGTAGGCATGAAATCTGTGTGCCGGGATGAGGGGGATATAGGTAGAATGGCAACCAATGGCACAGATTCAGCCCCTGACAACCCTGCCTGTGACTCAGTCATATGTTCATCATCACTGCTAGAGTCTGTGGGGACACTAACATCAGATGGACTGCAGGAGGGCAACGCACCTACATCACCTGTGAGGGGCAGACAAGAACTGTACATTACAATCTATACAACACACACACACACAGACAGACACACACACACACACACAGACACACACACACTATGGCACCCAACATGCATGTGATATGACAGAAGGCATGCAACATGCATGTGATACGGCAGACGGCATGCAGCACAGACAATAATAGTGGTATTTAACATACATCCCTGGGTTGTACACAACAGCATGCATGTGTCATAGCAGAAGGCATGCAAATTACACAATCATAGTAGTAGTTAGCATACATCCCTGTGTTACACCATGTAGACCAGCACAGGTTAACAGTACACCTGCCTGATGTGTGGCATATGTCCTTGACAATCACATATAGTATGACGTGATCTGCTGACGTTTGTAATGACATGCATGCATGTTTAATACAATGGTGTCCTGTCAAATATACAGAGGGGTAATATTGTCCCAATGCAGTGTTGTCTGTCCACCCTACAGATATACTGCACATTTAGCTGATGTGCATTTCCATTGTAGGGAATCATGAGGCGCCTCTATTGCTATACAGTGTAAGTTACAGACACAGTTCATAGCCATGACTGTGTCCAGATACAATACACATATACTGTGGAATGTGATCCATGTCACTGAGGTGTATACACACTAAACCATGATGTGGAATGTGTGACAGAGGTCACTGAAGTGTATACGGATGACACCTCTGCACATCTGCAACCATATTGCTGCTGCCAGGCAACTATGGCCAGACATGGTGAAATCGTTGGTACACCATGTCCCACATGACATCTGTGTACCACACACACACACACACACACACACACACACACACACACACACACACACACACACACACATGGGGAGCAAGGATGACATTGATATCTGACATCAGCAAGGGGAATGTACTGTACCTGTGGGCTGATGTGGATACTGTACAGGTGACTGCTGTCATGTTGTGACACACTCAAGATGTTCAACACATCTTATGTGGTTTATTGATGTCACACCTACACAAGATGTGCACAGGCATGTAGGATGTCTAGTGTTCCACATCTGCAATATAACCATTACACAAAGGCCATAGTTGGACCATGTGTAGCCAATGTATGACAGGGTGTACACACAAGCACATCACATCTACTGTGTGTGTTGCTTAATGTCTCTGGCCATCCTCCATGGTCATGTGTGTACATGTGTTGGCCAAATTATTGTGATGAGCATCTATTTCACATGTCTGTGCTGTCCCATATGACATACTCCCATAGATGTCATATGCTCCACTGATGACAGGGTTATGCAGACAAAGGATGGTATGTTTGGTATGTGGGATATGTTCTTCAGGATAGTTAGGCAGTGTTGCAGCCAGGCCACTAGATGGCATGGACATGTCAAGATAGCACATCACATTGTGTGACATTCATAGCAGGGCTATGATCCACACCAGTGAATCCTGTGGGCTGGCCATACTCCAGCTCACTGTGTAGTACTGTTTGTATTCCCCAGATTTGCAGTTTTGATCTGTAGTACATGTCCCTACAGTGAACAGCACCTCCACTATTTATGCACAGCTGTCCACACATCTTGCAATGACAGTTTGTGAAGTTTCATGTTGGTGTTTCACATAGTTTGCAAGTGTTGCACATGGGTAGCCATTGTGATGCATTGCAGGTCCGACCTGTATATTGTGACAGGACCATACAGTATGTGTACATGTGGTAAATGGCCACATGGCAGATAGATCTGAGCATTAAGATGCCTGATAAATAATAACAGTCTCACCTGCAATGGGCTGCTGTCACGGCGGAATGCCAGAGGTACCTAAATAGGAGTAACCCAGCAGTATGAGCATTATCCATGCCTGTATGATAGCTACAGGGGGCAATGTGCATGTTAACACATACACCAGTACAATAGACTATACTATGGTGTATGCACATGTGTGCATACACAGAGTATCATACTATAGTATGTGGCATGTGTGTATACATGCCTTGCAAATGATGTTACATTACATATTGTACAGTGACACATGCAACTGTATGGAATATAGTTGTTATAGGTGCAGTAGTGACTTGCCAGGCAACTCCAGGCTCTGTGGTTGAGAGACACCCACCTCCACAATATCGGCTAAGGCTTGTGGATGTTGTTCTGCAGGTGTCCCCAGGTTGGCCAGTAGCTCCTCGGTATGTGTCTGTGGGGGTGGGGTTGGTGGCCCACCACCTGTTGCACCTTGTTCTCTGGTGATTGTATTTGCACACTGTTTCACCCATCTAATGAGGTCTGTACAGTGTCTGTGCACCTGCTGGTATGTGTGGTTGCGGCCACCCACATCATTAACCTTCCTGCAAAGTTCCATCCACAGGGCATCCTGCTGCTGTGCATCCTGTGGCACATGGCTGAACAGGATATCATGATTGTCATGTTGGTATGCGATGAGGGCCTCATCCTCCAAGCAGGTATAGGGGGGTAGCCTTGCACATGGCATACCTGGAAGACATAATGATGGAGACAGGTCACAGTAACTCACAGAGACATACAGAGCTACAGCTGAACATACATGTGTATCACATGTATTATGATTAAATAGTTGTCTTTGCAAATCTACATGACACTGACGTGTTTGTGTCACACACATGTGGCACTCAATGGTGAGTGGATATTATCACTATATATGTGTGTGTGTGTGTGTGTGTGCGTGTGTCACCTGATTACACTGCTCATACTCCATGTGGATGCTGTCTTGATGTGGACATGTCTGTTTGCCTGTACTGGTGTTCCTACCTGTCAGCACATGGCTGGATGTGTCCACATTAATGCAGTCAACCTTGATGATGTGTATATGTCACATATAAAGACTTACACTGCCTTAACAGACATGACCTGTGACCCTGCAGACTTGCTCACGGAAGGTTTTACATGTAAGTGTTTTGCCATATACATCTACACGTCACTGTACAGCAATTCAACATCCTGCCATGTATCACCTGTGTTGCACATGTGATACACATGGGACACTAGCTAGTCAGATGGTATTTGCAGGGATGGAGATCAACTATAGCATGTACAGTCAAAGTCAACTAGTAGGCTATATGCCCTGGGCCATGTAGGAATCTAGGATGAAAGGTTAACTAGCTGTAGCTGACAGGTGAGTCTCTGGGGCCAGGTGGAGCAGTGCCACATAACTGATCCACAGGGTTAATGATACATTTACCATGCGGTCATCACACCATGTCTGAGAGGGGGGCGATGTGCAGCTTTGCTGGATAGGAATGCATAATATGGCAGGACTATGTAAAGTGTATGGGACAAGGATCTGTCCAGCATGTGGTGATCCTAGTACTAGGAAGGTGGATGTCCATGAAGTATGTGTTTGAGATCAGGATGTGTACGTGTAGCATGTCCAACATCACTGGGTTGGACATGGATTTATTCAGGGTAGGCATCATGCTACATAGTGGAGATGGGGAATGGGAAGGCTGGTGTAGGCCATCTGAACATGGCCAATACCCCTTAAAGGAAATATGTGATCTGATATGGGTCACTTGAGTGTTGTGTATGGCTGGACAATGATCTCTATATTCATGGATGGTACCCTGTCATGATTAGGGTTGCCACATATGACTACCTGACAGGTGTGGTGATGTAACTATCACAGGAAAGATGACTGCCCAGCTGCATCCCTTACACACATTGTCCATTATGTTGACTGCTGCCTACGTAGTAGTTCATGGGTGCAAGGTTATTAACATAGGGGTGACATTGCAATATGTAGCTGTCAGATTGTGGCCATATGTCACACACCTCATCCACAAAGCCCCTTCTGTATGTTGTCCATAACACTCTGAGTCAGCTATTGCTCCTAAGGCATAGTCATTCACATATTTCAATAGGCAGATGCCTTCTGTTAGTCTGTGTGGTATGGACTACAATGAGGGGGAGTACAATTAATTAACTCTGTCTTACTGTATCTGGCACTGGTGTGATGTGTATGTATTATTCAGACACCTTCTGTAGTGTTGGTTCTGTAGCAGTCCCATTGCAAAACACTCCTGTGACATAGGAATGTACATCTAGTATACTGAGTGTAGGTGGAACACAGTATGGGTGATAATGTCCTATGACCTGGCAAGGTTATGATATGCAGTGTGAAATCAACCTTACTGTCATCTACATCTGCACTGCTGACATCAAATAATTTGATCAAGGTTCATGGCCTGTCAGACCAGACTCAGCTGGGTAGTAGTGCAGTACTTCCCATTATCAGTGGTGTCTCCCCCTTTGTGGGTTGTGATACCTGTTGGTGTGCACCATTCAGTATGTATACAGCCTGACATGAAGCTATGTTTTACATGATGTGTATGTGGAGAGCAACTTGTTTTGCCATGTGTGTATGATACAACCTGGGATGTGGACAAGTCCCATGCAGCCTGAGTGCAGCTTGTACCTGCATAGTTGTGGGTACAGGGGCTCTGTAGTGTACATGGTTATATGATTGTGTAACTGTTTGGGGAGATCAGCATGTTTATGTTATCCAAGACCCTATCTGGATTGCTTATTCATGCTCAACACTTATTCAGAACTTGTAAGCACTACGTAAGCTACTAATTACTATAGCACTCAATCGTCCTCATTACCTAGGGGTAAACAGGTTTTGTGTGTACTTTTCTCACTTGCTTAGCATAAAGTAGCTCTTGTACTCACTTTCGTCAGTTATCTAGGGGAAATTAGTTTTATATTCAGGCATGTCCAAGGGTCAGCTGCCAGTGTTCTCTCCTGTCTATCTGATGAATCTGGACATCTTGAGGCAATGTAGACATTGTCTCATGTACACAGACAACCCTCTCCGCTTACCACCCAACACTACAACCTGCGAGAGATGCACTTTTCTAGCCAAACTGGTGGTAAAGCTCTCTCCAACCAAGGCTGACCCTGACAGTCATGCGGAGAAGGTAAACATTCGCACCACACCACACTCATCACATAGTCTCACTGAATCACTGAATCTACCCCACCATTAACTGGGAAAACTACTCATGTACCAACTCATTAGCTCAATGCTTTCTGGAATTCATAAACACCAGTGCCCTGGAACAACTTATCCACACACCCACAAGGGGTAACAATATCCTAGACCTAGGCATTACCAACATAAGTGACCGGTGTTCCACACCTGCAGTCAACTCCTCTTTGGTCCGATCCGACCATAAGCTGAACACCCTTGATATCCACATCCCGCTCCCACCCCCCATGAAGGGAACCACAGTATAATATGTCTACAAAGCCAACTTCATGCTTCTTAAGACAGATGTGGTGAACTTCATGACATCCATGCAGATGGACAATACAGTTACAACTGCTGAATCCTACACAAATGCACTCTTTAAGCACTTACATGAGTGCATGGATCGTGCTATCCCAGACAGAACCAAGATGCTATACTCCTAATTAGGGAAGCCAATCTGGTGGTCCCCTGCCATAAACAAACTGTACAACAGAAAGAAGACAATGTTGCAAAAGAGAGCACAATCCCATGCGTGGAGGAGCGCCCTGGTCAGCCTCAGTAAGAAGGTGAGATCCCTTATATGATCCTCCAAAGCTAGCTACGGAAACAAAACCACCACTAATTCCAATGACAACCACAAAGCATTTATAGCTATGTCAAATATCTCGATGTCAACACCCAGATCTGCTCTGAGTTACAGCACAAAGGCATGAACATTACAGAACCAACTGATATTGCCAACATCCTGGCAGATAGGTTCAGTGCTACCTTTCCTCCCACTCACCCCCTAAAGGGCTCATATCTATACAGGAAGAGTGCAGAGTCCCTGTAATCACAACTATGCAGGTAAAAGCTGCACACTCTAAAGCCAATATCACAGCATCCATGGAACCGGACATCATCCCAGGCTGCGTTTTACACGAACTTCAGAAAGTACTGGCTCACCACCTATGCACCATGTTCAATAATAGCCTCACATCAGGCTTTGTGCCCCCTGAATGGCACACAGCAACAGTTATCCCACTCCACAAAGGTGGCACCACAACGACCATGGGACCTATTGTCATATAGGCCTGACTAGCCTGGTCTGCAAGGCTATGGAGCACATCATCATGGATCTCCATTACAGAGACATTGGGTACCTCCAAACCTTTGACCCTCCCAGTTTGGCTTTGTTAAGGGCAGACCATGCCTCCTAAACCTGGTGGACTTCTTAGAGACAGTTACCAAGGCATTAGATGAGGGTAAGGAGGTCCACACAGCCTACCTTGATCTCTCAAAGGCTTTTAAAACCATTCCCCATTCTGGTATTATCGACATATCCACCTGAACATTAACCCCTACGTCATGTGATGGCTTGCAAAGTGGCTCATGGACAGAACCTACACAGTGGGAGTTGCATACCCTAGGTCTGACTGTATACCAGTTACAAGTGGCGTCCCCCAGAGCTCAGTCCTAGGACCCCTCATGTTCGGTATATACTTCTCTGACGTACAGGCAAGCACAGGAGGGCTTTGGCTGAAAAGGTTTACAGACGACTGCAAACTAGGGGCCATAATTGTTTCCCCAGCTGATACAGACACCCTCAAGAAAGGTCGCACTGAGACAGATACCTGGTGTCAATATCATGGCCTCAAGCTGAATACCAAAACGTGCATAGTCATCCCATTTGGATATAACTAATTACCCGTGGACTACCACATAGGTGCTAGTCCCCTACATACAGAAAAGGTAATAAGGGATCTGGGAACCCCAGTAGATAGCAATCTCTCCTTTGATACCCATAATGACAAGGTGGTTAGAATATCCTTCTATGTGGCCCCCCTAATCTCTAATGGGTTCGCATCCAGAACAAAGGAGGCCATTGTGCCTTTCTACTCATGACTTATTAGACCCATTAAAGGATACAACACCCCATTTGGGATGTACCTTACAAGACAACTGCAACAGCTTGGAAGACCACAACTGTACCACACCAAGAGGATTACTGACCTCAAACAGATGACCTATGCAGCCCAACCTAAGAAACTCCACCTGTACTCGGTTGCATACCACATACTCACAGGTGATCTCTGCTTGACATACAAGGCCCATGTCCAACCTAGTATTGCTGGATATGCTCCACCTAAACAGAAGCCCCTGAGAGCCACATGCTCTAGGGATATACACCTAACCACAACAATGACTAGAACGTGCTGGACGGATAGATTCCTGACCCAGAGACTCCCAATGCTTTGGATCATGATTCCAATTTACATCAGGCAGGGCCCCTCACTAGAACGCTTCAAGGGAAACCTTGACGGGTGGATGGGAGACAGACGTGTACCCCGGGGATCATTGCAGTGGCTCTGCTGGACAGAGGCACAGGGAACTAATGGCTCTGCCATTCAGAGGAATAGGGAACTAACCTAAGGGGGTAGCAAAAGCCAACACACTCTAGCTAGGCTTATAAATACTCTTGGGCAGACAGCCTAGTACCTACCTTTGCACTTATTACATGTCTTATGTTCATGGAGAGTTAACTAGCTCTTCCATTTTACTTTGCTATCATGCTGATAAACTGTCGGGTGACTACAAGTCATATGTATCCTGTTATTGTGTATTGTAAATGCCAATAGACATAACTAATGTTTGCCTAACATAACAGTAATGCTATGTAACTTGTAATAACTATCTTCCTACAATACTGTACATTACACAGTTATTGGCACAATATCCCACAATGCAAATCATAATTGCACAGTGGGCCAACCTTTGACATGTTATTCTCAGTAATACACCCATACATATGCCTACTGTTACAATATATCAACATATACTATCCCCTGTTATAGCACATACTTGTTGGATCAGCCCTGCCACTGACAGCGGCTGGTGAGGAATATTTGGATTCAAACCCCTTGTATAGCATCCCTTGTGGTGTATGCGGTGTTTGCCTTGTGACCTACAGCAGTACACACATAAATACTACAAGCATTACTATGCACAACAATACATCACTACAACATAACTGTTTCCACTATATGGATTGCATGCACTTTAAATATTACAAACAGGTACTACATACACAGACATACTGAGTGTTCTACATACCTTATTAGTAACCTGAGGTGTTGTTGACTGTTAATTCAATCCTTTTCAGTTTGTGTTTCAATCTTCTTTGTAACGTTCTGCTGGTATCTACAGATGGTTTGAATGTGTGATAAGCCATCCTTTTTTAGTTAAATATCAGTAACATGTGCTATCCTGACCACCAATTGGTGTTCCAAAGTAGTTAATTAGATGCACATCAACTGTGCAACTACTCCATTAGCCAATATCATGGCAACAGTGGTGTATAATTGAGTACTCCACTTGGGCGTTGTCCATTTGCCTTACATTCAAGGAAGATGGCCTGGATGTGTTGTTTGTGATGTATTTCAACAGCTATATGGAGACATTTAGCTTCATGACTCCCGTGTAATGTGTGTAAAGGCTAGAAGATGTTGTTCTACATGTGAGTACAGCTGTTATATTTCATAACATTGCTACTTATGCAGGGTTTGTTTGTACCTGATACTTCTGCAGATGTTTCAGTCTGGCAAGGATGTTTGGGCAGGTCAGGCCGTATGGCTATGCATGAACTGTTAGGTGATTTACAGTGTGCTCACCAGACATCCTTGGTTTGGTGTACATGTGTATCATACTGTGCTGTTAATCAGTAATTGGTAACACTTCCCGGTGTACACACAACCCTCTGAAACAGGATTAGTACAAACAAACCCTGTAACATCAGCAGCTGGTCCATTGTATAACAGCAACTATTTCACATAGGGCCATGTTAGTGTGTCTCTGACAAGTTATGTTAAGGCTTCTGCAGATGTCGTAGAGTGAATGAATGATTTGTGATGTTATTACAGTTTGTATTGTAATTTGTTTGGGTGTGGGGGTGATGTTGGTGTGTGTACATTGCAGATGCAGGTGTGTAGGAACTGCTTTTATACATAATCGATATGTGCGTGAGGGTTCCTTCCCTAGTTGAATACCTATCCTTTAGTAGACTAATACTATGATAATTGCAGGCTGATTCATTAAGGCACTGCCAATTGGTTCCTGTATAGCATGCAGGTGATGTTAGTCCTTGAATCCTTTTGGCAACACATCGGAATGTAATAAAGTGTTGCTACATAAAAGCTGTGTATTTCTGTCATAGGTATTTGCAGTCACTGGAGTTGTGTTGGTGACTGACCCTCTTTGGCTAGGGTTGCCACCTTTTCAAATGGCCATAGTGGGACATTTTTGGGACACACATCAGATTTTACAAGCCAACACAAACCCACAGTCAGTAAAAGGGATAGAAATTTCCTTTTTTGCCTAAATATAAGCTTATTCTTGTAGCAGTTTAGTTGCTTATCCTGTTTCTTGTAACACATAGGTACTTTAGATACAGAAAGAACTATTGTATGCAACTATTACATTACATATGGGACATAATTATGTCCTAGAATCTCAGGATTTTTGGTCAGGACACAACCGCCCAAATAGGGACTGTCCCTTGCAAAGTGGGAAAGGTGGTAACCCTATCATTGGCTCATGTCTATAGCACATATTTGTAATAGTGTATAGGCATATACTTTCCATATCCTTTGTTCATAAAGTTTGGTCGTGGCAGAATGTGTAATTGCTATGGTCCATGTTATACTCATATATGAACACTTCAACCGCTGTATACAGGATACCTACGGAATCCCGAAACCACACAATTCCGAAGCTCACAGTACCGGGCCCAGACTCCCATACCCCACATTACCGACAGCGACAGTAACTCGCGAAAGTAACACAAACATGGAACACACACATGCACACACAGACACACTGCTACCCACCACATCCAAACAAACCATCCTACACTAAGTATGAACAGGTGGGCAAGCCCTCTACACCCCCCCACGTGGGTGTCTGCACCCCCCCACACCCCCCTCCTTTAATATTCTACCTCCTACATCACACAAACAGATGCACAAAGCAAACCCACACCCACACATTGCAGTCCCCCAGGAACACACACCACACTCAAAACACACACTTACACACACTACAGCCCTCAGAAACTCACTTACACACAGTAACCTACCTGAACCGCAACACCAGAAGCACTGACTAAATGTCCCTTAACATCGGGATTTTACACCTCAAGCTTCTGGTGTTTCGGTACTGTGGTCTTTCGGACTTTCAGCCTCATAATTACGCTCGTCGGTATGTCAAGCAGTCAGTATGTGGTAGGTATCCCATTTATATTTACCTCCATGGTTATGTAGATGTTGTTAACCTATCTATATATCTACATATATATGTATATCCCCATATATCGACAAATATCTCTCTCGCTCTCTCTCTATACATATATATATATATATATATATATATATATATATATATATATATATGTTGATTTATATATATATATATTTTTATATATATATATATATATATATATATATATATATATATATATATATATATATATATATATATATATATATATATATATATATATAGCATACACCTTTCATTGGGTACATGCCGGTTTGTCCTATTTCCACACATTCCTACCTTTTGCGTTTTAACCTGTCAGTATACACAACTGCCATTGGTACATCTCAGGTAGTTTAGTGGTAGATTATTGTGAAGATTGTGTACATGATTGCGTGTTCTAATACTGGCATTGGTAATTTTACCTCTCAGAGCAGGCACTGGTAGTGCAAGGGTGATTAACGCACATTTCAGCAGTTGTGTGTTCCAAATGTTTATTATTCTGTGGAATACTACCTATATATGCAAGATGACCCAGGGTATACTACGTAACATGTAAATCATCTGAGAAGATTCCTGTCATGGGTACTCCCCATTATTTGGAACTACATCCCTGATTACATTATACAAAACCCCTCACTAACACTCCAGGGAATCCTTGTAGAGTGGGTGGGGAACAGTGGATACACCCCAGGGATCCCGCAATTGGCTCTGCTCCACAGAGGGACAGTTAGTTAATCAATGGAGTGTTGACAGCAGACACATTTTGTCTATGCTTATGAGTGGCCTCAGGCAGTTAGTCATGTACCTACCTATGTATCTATGAACCTATACATACAGTATGGACACATGCTGATAGCTTAATTTACTGTTCAGGTATTGACGTACCTTGTGCCAATGGCAGTTGTGTGTACAATAATTGAGGGCTACCTATGTAGGATGCACACAGTAGACCACCTATGCATGACAATTTACAGGTGGTCATGTGTGTGTGCCATCCATGTTTGCTGTGTGTGTAGGTGGAGAAGGGTGTCAGTCCATATGTGCCTACACTGTCCGTGTGTGTGCTATACGTTCCCTCTTTGCCAAGGCATGGGCATACTGGGCACGCCTCTGTCTGCCTACTGGGGCTGGCACAGGGTGTTCGTGGTTTGAGTCCCTCTGTGCCTGTGGGGCCCTTGGCAATGGTGGTGGGCTGTGAGGGCCTTCACCATTTTGTCCCTGCTGCAGCTGTTTCCGCAGGATCATATTGTGTAGCATGGCACATACTATGAAGATGTGGACACACATGCCTGGAGAGTACTGCAAGTCTTCACCAGATATGTCCAAGCAACAGAACCGTGATTTCAACATCCCAAACACATGCTCTAAGATGATTATGGTTTCTGTGTGTGCCTCATTATGGTGTTCTTGCATGGCTGTGTGTACATTTCTGATGGGAGTCATCATCCATGGTTCTAGTGCATAGCCAGCATCCCCCACCAGTTGGCCATATGGGATGCCCCCCTGGCAAATACCTGATACAGCTGTGAGGCATGCCAGATGCGGGAGTTGTGATAGCTTCCAGGGCTGCCAGCACACACATCCATGATAATGCCCTGGGCATTGCGCATGACCTGGCAGTTGATGGAGGGGTATCCCTTGCGGTTTATGTAGCGCCTACCCTACCAGGTGGTGTCTTGATGTGTATGTGCGTGCAGTCTATTGCACCCAGTACTTCTGGGTAGTCTGCCACATGGTGGAAGGGACGCATATTGCTCGCCAACTCCTCCTGCATTCGTGGGAAGTATATGTGCTCATTGGCATATGGTAACATGGCATCCAGCAACTGGTGGAGTACCCTGGATGCTGATACCTGTGATATCCCCATGATATCCCCAGTTGGCCTTTGAAGGGTACCTGTGGCTAGTATTCTCAAGCTTGCACATACCTTCGTGTCCACTGGGATGGGTTCCCCTCTGTTATTTTTGGCTCTGAGGCATGGCCGGCACAGCTCAACAAGTTGCTGTATGGTGTCCCTGTCCACCCTGTAATGCTCTACTATCTCCAGATCATGTATTCCCTGGTAGGTTACCCTGGGTCTGAACACTGTTCTCCTCCTCCGGTGCCTGAGATGGTTGTCAGCATCATCCTCCACACCACCGTCAGTCTCCAACACATGCTGGTGAATCAAAGCTATGGCAGCCCCTAACATGTACATATTAAAAGTTCCCCGTCTGTATACACCAATGGTGCAGAGTGTCTGGGAATACACAAGTGTGTGTGTGGGGGGCTTTTACACCTTATACTATTGATCAATGGATGATGCTGGTGTAATTGGGTGTGTATGTGCAATTCCAGCTGCAGGGTATATTAATTATGGGTTTTACAGCAGGTACTGCTATTGTGGGGCTTTTGGTATTGACTTATGCTTGGCTGCTGTGATTCATCTATTGCCCTTTACTTCACTTTTCAACCCATTTCCCCTCCCATTGTCAGGCATGCATCCAGCTGCCTGCTTTCTTGTTTTGTACTTTCACAACCCAGGATTGTTTTGCGAAATGTGTTATGTAACTGATCTACTGCAAGTTTGCTTTGTTCTGCTGTAACAGTTCTCTTTTCTTTGCAGTACGGCACCTCCCCTTTCCTGTTCTGCAGGTAGCTGCTAGCAGCCTTGTTAGCTGTTGCCAATGGCCCACTGTGAGTTCCTAGGTGTTAATTACACATTTGTACTCCAATTACCATGCTGATGCATTTCCTTATTGTCTTCCTGTATCCTTCCTGTTTCAGCTATGGTGCATGCCACGCACATCCGTTTAGCGGGTTTTGAGCGCGTTTTCATCCACGTTCACATACACTTTCGGTTACCTTGTGTGCTCTCAGCTAAGCAAAGCTATGGCTACTTCCACACCCCTATCCTGCGGCTTTGCTTAGCAACAAGCAACCCCAATTAGCAATGCTCCAATGTGCTTACAGCTATGGTGGCGCACCCCTGTGATGATGTTATGTTTACCTCCAGGCCACACCTCGGTGTTGTACTGCTACGCTGTGTGGTGCATCCTTATGCCGGCAGGAAGTTTGTGATTCAGTATTACTTAACTCATTTGCATGGCATTGACTACTAATTCCTAGTTACCACGCAGAACACTGTCACAGACCCTTAGCAACCCTTGCGCCATGGTTGTGGTGTAGCATGTGTGCCATTGACTATTACGGGGAATTCATGAATTGTGTTACATTGCAGTTGTATGACATCTAAATATATTTTCATTGTGATCCCATTTGCGCACCGATGCACTACGATTTTACTTTGCGTTAGTGTGGCCATGACATTAAATGTTATTTTTTATGTGTTGTGCATGTTTTTTATGCCATTGGCTATATATTTAGCCATTGGCATATATTAACATTATAATACGTAAGTTTGGTCCTCTTTCATGGCTCCGATTTTATGTTTGAAAAAATGTAAACCTTTTTTTGGTTTACATTTCTTCATGCTTACGCTACGCCTGCATCACTTCATGAATTTCTATATACCTTCATTTGCATGCTACACTGCTGCACATGGGGTAATTAGCATACATGCACCGGGAGCTGTGCAGCTCCGGTGTATGCTGGTAGTGCACGTAGAACCAGCTCATACCTGAATCGCTCGGTGGCCATATTTGGCATTAGATTGCTGACGCTACTCCGGTGCCTGGCTCATGCTTCATGAATCCCGGGGAAGATCTTATTGATCTTCTCTTTATTCATCTCATAGAATTCTTTCTCTCTGTCAAAAATGCTTTCTTATTTCTTTCTAAATCTCTAAATGCATGATTACTAACTTATTTATATATTTTAATCTCTTTTCTTTTTAAATTTTGCCATTGCAAGTAACATTTTTATATTTATTGTTGACACTTATCCACCATAATGTCCAGTTCTTATACCTACTTGAGCTTACCATAATTGTTTAATGACTTCTATATCTTCTTTATCTAAGTCTTTCTCTTTTAATCTTTTAATAACTTGTCCCATTTTTTATATAACAACAGAAAAAATAGACCAGCATTGTGATTAACTTAGCCAGAAGTAAAATAACAAAGTAAATCAAAATCAAAAACTTAGGTTTAAAAAATGCCAAAATGACAAACTGTAATGTGAAAAGCTTTTGGGCATAGCCCTTCCTCAGTGCAAAGCTAACAAATAAGCCAACAGTTCATATTTAAAATTCATTCAAAAAAATCATATGACACAGCCCCTCAATTACAATCTACTAAGAATTAATCAATTAAAATTCACTAGATGCTTTTTAAAACAAATGATTCCTTAAATTTATACATAAATGCCAGAAATGTAAAAAAAAATCATCCCTCTACATATACAATCAAATAAAACCATAACACTTTCTAAATTAAAATAGTTATATAATATGCAAAACCATATGTATTACCAATATCTGTATTAATTCCTGTTTTTCATCCATCTGCAACCTTACAATCATGATCAGAATATGATTGTGGTCATCATTTTAAATTTAGAGTTATAGATATTGTTACTAAAAACAACAGAGGAGGTAACATAATACAGCTATTAGTATCAATATTTTAATTAAGAAACAAATGCAATATAAATCATTTTGAATATTATATAACTGTTTTAATTCAAATGTGTAATGGTTTTATTTGATTGTATATGTAGAGTGATGACTTTTTTTTACATTTCTGGAGTTTATGTATGAATGTAAGTAACAATTTGTTTTTAAATAGGATGTAGTGAATATCAATTGCTTAATTACTAGTAGAGTGTGATTGGGGGCTGTGTCACATGAATTTTTTGAAAGCATTTTAAATATGAACTGTTGGTTTATTTGTTACTTTTGCACTGAAGAAGAGCTATGCCCCAAAGCTCAGGGCATTAAAGTTTGACTTTTTGGAATTTCTTCAGCCTAAGATTTTTTTTGTTTTGATCTATTTTTATATAATCACTTTCTAAAACATTAAAGTAATGCATCTCTGTTTTTAAATTGCTTCTTCCATATGTCTACTGTTTATTATCCCAAATATATAATGCCCCACTTTTATTACGTCTAACATTATTTTAACATCACCACTCCCTTTTTTCTTATTTCTTAGATCACAAATAAAATCATCCACTACTATCAAATCCATATTTACACTTACATAATCTAGTATCTTTTTAAGCACATCCTCTCTTTCTTTTTTGTTACATATGCATATACTGCTAGGATTCTATAAACCTGACCTTTCTGTCTTAATCTCCAATCCTTACCCTACCCATTGCTAACAATCTAAAATCCAATTTTTCTATTGATTTTTTGCATAATCTTCCCACACCAGAGCATGTCTCTATTCCCATTTTCCAAATAAACTCACTTCCCCATATTTTTTTCTGTTTGTACACACTCTTCTTGTTAATAGTCTTGCATCTTCTAATACAATGAAATCCATATTAAGTGCTGTGCAGCATTCTAATACAACTATTCTTCTTTTAACATTCATTATACAGGTCACATTTATTGCTAAAATTCTCAATTCTTCATTTAATAAATTTCATTATGTTCTTATTTATTCTCTTGTTTTTATCCTTTCCTTTTTTATTTTCTTTCATACCTAAACCCTTGAATTTCTTCTTCCTATCTTTTATCCTTTTCAGTAGAAGTTTTTCTTCCCTTAACTACTCTCCAATTCATCTTTTCCTCTACTGTTTTTCTTTTTCTTACCATATTATTATCTAACATTGTTTGCCTTCCTTGCTCTTTTCCTTGATCTTTATCTATTTCTTGCTCTTGTTCTAGCTCTTAGTCAATATCTTGTCCTTGTATAACTGCTTCAATATGTTTTTCTATATTTTCCCTGCAATCTATTCAAACATGACCTGCTTTTTCATGTTTAGAACACTTCAATTCACATCTTTTTGCATCATGACCCATTTAGCCACAAATATAACATTTCCTTTCATCATAGTTATTAATTAAATGATCACTTTTTATGAAAAAAAAATATTTTTTGTTGCCCCAGTATCTCACTGTCTATTAGTTTCCATTTTCAAAACAGTATTACACTCCCAACTCCAAGTCCATAAACCTCTATTATCAAAAAATTTAGTAACGTCCCTCATTCCTTTACAAACAATTTTTAAATAGTCTTTTAGTGTCTCTTTTTCAACTTCTGTTGGAAACTGAGCATCTGTTTTCTTTTTAGCCTCTCTATTAAATGCTTGAAAAGCATAAACATTCTAAGGACTACATTTTTTACTTTATCTTGCATTGTCCTAACAAGTCTTCATATATTGTCCTGATTGAAATACAATGTCAAAAAACATCATTATCAATATGAGTAAATGCTTTTACCTCTAGTGGAAAAGTATGAATGGTGCTATTTTATTTTCCCATATACCATACCTGTCAACTTCTTTACCTTCTTTACAGCTTACTCTTATTAAATGCTTCTTTTTTTATTCCCTCTTCTTCTCTTTCATTTTTTTCTCTCTTTTACTGTATCCCCATATGACTTCTTCTCCTGCACAATCTACTCCACTTCTTCTTCCTGCATTTTATGCATTATGTCTGCTATAAAATCACATTTTCACTCTTCGGTTCACTTTGAGTCAACAAGTCCTGCAAAAAAAATTCCACAACCCTCCCAACTGAGGGGTTGTTATTATACATCCTTTCTGGCTATTATTTTCATCTTCAAATAATTGTTTTTGAAATAACACTTCTGAGTCCTGTGAAGGTTCGACGGCCTTCACATTTTCAGGAACACACACTGCACTCCTCTCAATACCTGCTAACAGGTTCCCTGAAGGCTTGCATACCATCATAACCTCCAAACTATTTGTAGCTTCCTCCTGTGAGGGCTCAACTGCCCTCTCATCAAACAACTCTAGTTTTATCTACTTGACTGCTACCTCTTTGTTATTCAACTATTTAACTGAAAGTAACTCTGCCATGATGTTCACATTTTCCAAGCTTCTTCCTGCTTCTCTGAGCCACCACTGTGCCCAGAATGGTAGCAGGAAGTGTAACAATGAAATGTGTTCCCCACTATCTGGCTAAGTTTCTGGTGTCATTCAAAGGAGATCCAGTATCTGTCTGCCTGAAATGACATGATAGACAGACCTCAGTGCTTTGCTAGAGATGGCCTGCATCTGTCCCCCCTGGGATTCTGGATACTAGCAAAGGCTCTTTCCAATCCTATAGTGCCTTTTTTAAGCAATGCCCTGAAGACAAATTTACCACCATAACAACTACAAGCAAATGCAACCTGAGGGCAATGCTCCTCAATGCTAGAAGCCTAAATCTCAAAATGAACTTGCTTGAGTCACTCCTAAAACTGGAGAACATCAACCTCTGTGCAGTAACAGGCTCCAGAGAGCACCTCAGCACTACCAGGCTACATTGAATATCACACCTTTTGGCCCCTAAATCTGGACCTAAGCCCTAAAGGAGGTGTGAACAGATGCCCCAAAGGTGGTGGTGTATTCATCTTCATAAAGGATATGCACACCTCCAGACTAGTTGCCCAACATAATGCATCAGAGATACTACAGGTACAACTAACACTAGATAAAACTGCAATCCAGGTTGTAGCCTGCTATAGATCCTTCACAATGTTTCAAGACTCCCACTTCGCATTTCTTAACAGTCTGGAAAGCATTAAGGTTCAACCTAATACCATTATACTGGGAGACTTTATCTACCCCTCCATTAGCTGGGAAAATTACTCCTGTTCCAACTCATTCACCCAATGTTTTATGGAATTCATTAATTCCAACACCCTGGACCAACTCATTCTCACCCCTAGCAGAGATAGAAACATTCTCGACCTGGTCATTAAAAACATGGGGGACTGATGGTCTACACCAGTAATCAACTCCTCCCTGGCCATCTATTGTGGCTATCTGACCACAAGTTAATTACAGTCAATATACAAATCCCACCCTCACCCCCCCTGAAGGAAACCACAGTGATGAACTTCTCCAAAGCCAGTTTCAAGCTTCTAAAGACAGACGTGTCAAACTTCATGTCATCCATGCAAGTGGGGAATGGGTGTTTGGCTGCTGAATAACACACCAAGGTGCTGTGTGAGCATTTACACAAGAGCATGGCTCAAGCCATACGAAACAGAACCAAGATCCTGTCCTCCAAAAAAAGAAAGTCAATCTGGTGGCCCCCTGCCATTAACAAACTCTACAACAGAAGGAAAAAACTGTTGCAGAAAAGGGTAAAGTCCCAAGACTGGAAAAATTCCCTTGTAAGTCTCAGCAAAAAACTGAGATCCCTCATCAAATCCTCCAAAGCTAGGTATGAAAACAAAATTGCTACAGATGCTAAAGATAACCACAAGGCATTCTTTAGTTATGACAAGAATTTGCATAACAATATGCAGATGTGCTCTGAGCTAATGCACAACGGCACCACTTATAATGAACCAACATATATTGCCAATATCTTGGCCGACAGGTTTAGTGCAAACTTTACTTCCCCTTCACCCCTAAAGGGCCCATCCCAATACCCGAGGAATGCCAAATCCCTAATATCATAGCTGCACAGATAGAAACCGCACTATCCAAAGCCAAAAATACAGCTTTCATGGGACCTGATAATATATCTGGCTGTGTTCTACATGAATTACAAAGGGAACTGGCACCACAACTGAATGCCTTGTTCAGCCACAGCCTCACTTCAGGCTTTGCTCCCACCGAATGGCGCACCACTACAGTCATTCCACTTCACAAAGGGGAGTGACTACTGAACCTGGAATCTACTGCCCCATCAGCCTGACAAGCCTGATCTGTAAGGCCATGAAGTGCATCATTATGGACCTTATAAATAGGGATATAGGGAACCTTCAAATCCTGGACCCCTCACAGTTTGGATTTGTGAAGGGCAGATCATGTCTGCTCAACCTGATAGACTTCTTTGAATCTGTCACCAGAGTGGTCAATGAAGGCAAGGTAGTCCATGCAGCCTACTTTGATTTAGCCAAGGCCTTCAACACCATCCCCCACTCAGGGATCATTGACAGACTCACTAGCCTAGGCATAAACCCCTACATCATAAGATGGGTTGCCAACTGGCTCATGGACAGAACCCACACAGTGAAAGTCACAGACTACAAATCCAACTACCGGGAAGTTACAAGTGGAGTCCCACAGGGATCTGTCCTGGGTCCTCTCCTGTTTGGTATCTACTTCTCTGACATTCAGGCCAACACCAAATTCATGAATTACTGCAAACTGGGAGCAATTATTTACTCTCAAGCTGATGTAGAAATCCTACAAAAAGGCCTCACAGACACCAACGACTGGTGCCAGAACTATGGTCTTAAGCTCAATGCTAAAAAGTGCATCGTCATCTCCTTTGGGAAAAACATGGTGCCCATGAACTACCACATTGACGGTAGCCCACTCAACTCCCAAAATGTGATAAGAGATCTAGGGACACAGGTAGATAGCAACCTCTCCTTCGACAACCATGTTGCCATTGTAGTTAGAAAATCCTTCTATGTGGCACACCTCATTACAAAAGGTTTCTCATCCAGGAAGAAGAAGTCATAATCCCTCTCTACTCACCCCTCATTAGACCTATTATTGAGTACAATGCCCCATTTGGCATGTACCTCACTAGACACCTACAACAACTGGAGAGGCCACAAAAATTCCTTACAAAGAGAATCCTAGGACTGAAACACATGCCCTATACAGACAGACTCAAAAAAACACCAGCTTTACTCTGTCTCATATCGCCTACTTAGAGGCGATCTCTGCTTAGCATGCAAAGCCATGTCTGACCCAATGTTGCTAGACATGCTTCATCTGAAAAAGTCTCAATCCCTCTGCACCACATGCTCCAAAGACCTCACCCTCATCACCACAATAAACAGAACCCGCTAGAGGGGCAGGTTCCTAACCCAGAGACTTCCCAAACTCTGGAATAAACTCCCCATTCATGTCAAGCAGAGCACTTCACTAGCCCTCTTCAAGAAAAATCTTGAAGAGTGGATGGGTAACAAAATTCACCTCGGGAATCACTTCAACAGCCTTGCTCAATAGGGTCACAGAAAACTAACGTCCAGCAACAGGATGACTGGAAATATTCTTGGGCTAGGCTTGTGTTGGCTCTAGGGTCATTAGCCTAGGACTCACCTATGAACCTATGAACCTATGAACTTGAAAAGAGTAGGTGTCCTTTATTTGTATACAAAAATAACTCTGATTTACAAAATATTTACATATATACAAATATTTACATGTATAACAGAAGTATAAATATACAACTCCATTTACACATATTCATAATTTCCTTTACAATAATTTTCATCCCTATTAGACCGCTACTCCTTTTTCCATAACCACCATCTGATTTTACTTAATATTGTTGCTAAAATCCATTTTCCATTAAACATTATTTCATTTATTCTTTCATTCCATGTAACCCATATAACATAAAATAACTTTTTATCTATTCTTTTAACATATTCTTTACTTCCATTCATATAACATCTATAATCATATCCATGTTTACTTTATCTCCTTCCTTTATATCTTCAAAAACCTTCCTTACATAGTTTTTCCATAATCTTTTACTCTTAAACATTTTAAAAACATGTGTTCCATAGTTTCTTCTTCTTAACAATGTAAACATATTCTACTACTTTTCTTTTTATATGGCATGTTTTCTTTTACTGGCAATTTATCTATTACGAGTCTCCACAAAAAATCTTGACATGTTATTTTCTGATTATACCTTTTGTTTCTTATTTTTATAACTTTAATTTTTTCATCTTTTAGATTTTCTCATGGTGTTACATAGTAATGTTTTTATCATTACATTCTTATACCACACTTTTCTATCTTTTTCTATATCATCAACTTTTATTTTCCACAACAATATGTTTTCTTGGTACCATTTTATTTAATTTAAACACTCTTTTTCTCTTTTACTCCTTTTACCATACACCAAAATGTATCATATTTATATTTATACAGTATTACTACTAACCTCTCATCATTTTCATTTATCCACTTCACCACTTTGTACAAATTTAATGAAGCAGTGTATACCACTGGGTTAGTTGGTCCTAAATCTCCTTCTTCTTTATTTAAATATAAAACTCTTCTTTTTACTGGGTTTAATCTAGAATCCCATATAACTGAAAACAATCTGCAATAATTATTTTTCAAATGCTGTTGGCAACATAAATACACTTGCTAAGTATGCTATTTTTCCATCAGTACGGAATTTATCAAATTAGCCTTTTTTTCCAAATGATAATTTGTATATTCTTCAGGAAAAAAATGCTTTATTTCTTCTATTGTTTTTTTCTACTGAATTCTACTTATATCTTTATTCCCAAATGTTATACCTAATACAGAAATTGCATTCATTGTAAAATATATAACCCCAAGCATTAATATATCACTTAAACCTTTACTTTTCTCTTTATTTAAAGCCATCCCTATCATATCTAGACACTAATTTGTAAATTATCACTTCTTTTATCCAAACATTGTATTTTGTAATTATTATAATGTCATCTGCATATGTTGACAGAACTGGAATTCTTAACCCTTTAGGTGTTATATACCCTGCCTCTTTCATTCTGTAATTTATTTCACATACTATCACATTCATTACTAATGCAAGGAGTATACAGCTAATTAGACATCCCTGTTTTATACCACTCTTCATACTTTACTACATACTTCTTGGCTTAACCAGCCATTTACAAGTATTTTACTTTATTATTACTATACGGTGACATACGTAATTTCCTAACTTTCTCACTTATGTTATATTCTTTCATTATTACCTATAAAATAAGTGAGAGTATAACATAAGTGAGAAAGTTATGTTATAGGTAATAATGAAAGAATATAACATAAGTGAGAAAGTTATGTTATGTTATATTCTTTCATTATTACCTATAAGATTTCATGTCCAATTATGTCAGGTGCCTTATTAAGATAACCTATCATGATTTTCACTTCTTCTTTTCTATTCATAATATCATCCATAATTTCTCTGTCATTAATCACAACCCTTCCACTTTATACTATATATGCTGTCTTCCATAATATTTTCCATTTTAGTTTTAAATTTCCTTTGTATTATTTTCATAAAGATCTTATAATCATTATTATTCAATACTATTGGTCTCTAATTTTATAATTATCTTCTATCTTCCTTCTCCCGTTTGAAATTAAGTATTTCACTACATAATTCTTTATACATAAAACCTTTATTTAACCATTCATTCAAAAACAGTATTACACATATTCATAATTTCCTTTACAATAATTTTCATCCCTATTAGACCGCTACTCCTTTTTCCATAACCACCATCTGATTTTACTTAATATTGTTGCTAAAATCCATTTTCCATTAAACATTATTTCATTTATTCTTTCATTCCATGTAACCCATATAACATAAAATAACTTTTTATCTATTCTTTTAACATATTCTTTACTTCCATTCATATAACATCTATAATCATATCCATGTTTACTTTATCTCCTTCCTTTATATCTTCAAAAACCTTCCTTACATAGTTTTTCCATAATCTTTTTACTCTTAAACATTTTAAAAACATGTGTTCCATAGTTTCTTCTTCTTAACAATGTAAACATATTCTACTACTTTTCTTTTTATATGGCATGTTTTCTTTTACTGGCAATTTATCTATTACGAGTCTCCACAAAAAATCTTGACATGTTATTTTCTGATTATACCTTTTGTTTCTTATTTTTATAACTTTAATTTTTTCATCTTTTAGATTTTCTCATGGTGTTACATAGTAATGTTTTTATCATTACATTCTTATACCACACTTTTCTATCTTTTTCTATATCATCAACTTTTATTTTCCACAAAAATATGTTTTCTTGGTACCATTTTATTTAATTTATACACTCTTTTTCTCTTTTACTCCTTTTACCATACACCAAAATGTATCATATTTATATTTATACAGTATTACTACTAACCTCTCATCATTTTCATTTATCCACTTCACCACTTTGTACAAATTTAATGAAGCAGTGTATACCACTGGGTTAGTTGGTCCTAAATCTCCTTCTTCTTTATTTAAATATAAAACTCTTCTTTTTACTGGGTTTAATCTAGAATCCCATATAACTGAAAACAATCTGCAATAATTATTTTTCAAATGCTGTTGGCAACATAAATACACTTGCTAAGTATGCTATTTTTCCATCAGTACGGAATTTATCAAATTAGCCTTTTTTTCCAAATGATAATTTGTATATTCTTCAGGAAAAAATGCTTTATTTCTTCTATTGTTTTTTTCTACTGAATTCTACTTATATCTTTATTCCCAAATGTTATACCTAATACAGAAATTGCATTCATTGTAAAATATATAACCCCAAGCATTAATATATCACTTAAACCTTTACTTTTCTCTTTATTTAAAGCCATCCCTATCATATCTAGACACTAATTTGTAAATTATCACTTCTTTTATCCAAACATTGCATTTTGTAATTATTATAATGTCATCTGCATATGTTGACAGAACTGGAATTCTTAACCCTTTAGGTGTTATATACCCTGCCTCTTTCATTCTGTAATTTATTTCACATACTATCACATTCATTACTAATGCAAGGAGTATACAGCTAATTAGACATCCCTGTTTTATACCACTCTTCATACTTTACTACATACTTCTTGGCTTAACCAGCCATTTACAAGTATTTTACTTTATTATTACTATACGGTGACATACGTAATTTCCTAACTTTCTCACTTATGTTATATTCTTTCATTATTACCTATAAAATAAGTGAGAATATAACATAAGTGAGAAAGTTATGTTATAGGTAATAATGAAAGAATATAACATAAGTGAGAAAGTTATGTTATGTTATATTCTTTCATTATTACCTATAAGATTTCATGTCCAATTATGTCAGGTGCCTTATTAAGATAACCTATCATGATTTTCACTTCTTCTTTTCTATTCGTAATATCATCCATAATTTCTCTGTCATTAATCACAACCCTTCCACTTTATACTATATATGCTGTCTTCCATAATATTTTCCATTTTAGTTTTAAATTTCCTTTGTATTATTTTCATAAAGATCTTATAATCATTATTATTCAATACTATTGGTCTCTAATTTTATAATTATCTTCTATCTTCCTTCTCCCGTTTGAAATTAAGTATTTCACTACATAATTCTTTATACATAAAACCTTTATTTAACCATTCATTCAAAATATTTAAACATATTCTTTTGCCATTTCCTTAAATTTTTGTAAATTTCATGCCCTATTCCATCTGGGCCTGTAGACGAGTCTAAATTTACTTGTCCTAATACTTTATCTAGACAATTTAAAAAGTATTTTCCAATTCTTTATTCTCTTTTTCTGTTAACTTTTTTACTTTCCATGTTTTTCACTACCTTCTTTTTTTCTTTAAAGATTTCTTGTACATATTGTACTACACCCCTTATAATCCTTTCCTGAGTTCTTTTTATTTATTCTTTTACATTTTTTATTTCTCTCATTACATTACCACCTTCCTTTACTAATTTGCTTAAGTAACTCAATACTTTTTCTCTTATTCCTAGTAAAAAATGTTGTTGTATTTTTCTTGTATTTTTTTCTTGATTTCTTTCACATAATTCTTTTTCTTTGTAAAAGTGCTTTCTATCTTTATGTTTTAAATCTTCCAATGCATTGTTATATGTTGTTTTATATTTTGCTCTACTTTTCTTACATCAAATTACTGTAAATAACATGTTTTATATTTTTCCTTAGATATCATACACCATTTAGACCAATTTTTATAAAATGTTCTCGTAATAATATCATCTTTTCTTAACTGTATTTTTAATCTCTTTCCTTCTTTATTCCATGACTTTTCATTTATCCTTTTTATTCATTTGCCTATTTTATATAATCTTTGTTTTTTTTATCTCTAGCCATATTGCAAGATGATCAGAAAATCCTATTTAGCTACCTCCCCTTCTCCTGTAACCAAACCTTCTGATACTAGAAAATAATCTATTTCAGTTCTCTACATATCCCTTTTGTAAGTCCATGAATTTTTGACCCAAAGTTTTAACTTACCACATCTTATAACATCTAACACGCTTCTTATATCATTTACTTTCTTTTTACGCTTACATCTTAAGTCACAGTTAAAGCCTCCTTTCATTATCATATTCATCACTACATATACTAAAACCTGATGAAATAAGCTTCCCTTTTCTTTTCAGTTAGTATAAGTGTATAATATTCTAATTATGTGTACTTGTTCTCTCCATGTACAATCTACAATGATTGATCTTCCCATTTTTGCTAATGTTACATTTAATATCTTTACTGAATTTCTACAGAATACAGGTATTCCAGAACATCTCTCACTTCCCAAATTCCAAATTATCTTTTCTCCCCATAGTTTTTCTGTTTGCAATCTACCTTCTTTTGTTAAAAGTATTGTATCTGATAATATAATTACATCTACATCACATGTATTACATCACTGCAACTTTCTTATTCTTTGTCCTATCTTCTTAATACCATTCACACTTACAGAAAGCACTCTAAAAGTTTCATTTCCCTTTGGTTCCTTTTTTCCGTAAGTTCACAGCTAATTACAAGAGCAGTTTTTTTTTTAACAGGCCATTGTAAGCCTAACCAATTTCCTTTCCAAAACTGAGAATCAAACACTGCATCTTGCGTTTGTGAATTAAACACCTTAACCATTATACCAAGCCCCACTCTTTAGTCGTACATATTATTTTTCATCCATTTCCTTTCATTTTTCTTTTAGTTTTCTTTTTCTGTCTTTTACCCTTTTACCAGTAACATTGTATTTTCCTTTAACTACCTCCCAGTTTATGTCTTTTTGTCAATTATTTCAGAACCTTTTTCTATATTATCTTTATTATTTTTTCTTATCTAATTTTTCTTTTATTTCTACTACTTCTAACATTTCTTATCTTTATTCATTTTCTTCATTCTTTTTTCTTTTTCCTTACTGTTTTTATTTTTGCAATTCATCCAGAAATATCCAATTTTGTTACATTTATAACATTCCAGTTCACATTTTTTGTATAATGATCAATTTCCCCACAAATGTAACACTTTCTTCTGTTACAGTTACTTATCAAATGTTCTTGTTTCCATAAAAAAATAATCTGTGTTGTTCCCAGTATTTTACAACACACCTATTCCCCTCCAGATTTATCATGTTTGGTATATGTATAAATTTTTCTGTTTCTATTTTTTACACAATATTGCAATCCAAGGCACCGGTCTATAAACCCCTTTTCTGAGCAACTTTTGCAATGTCCAGTACTTCTTTAAATAAAGCTTTCAAGTGTCCTTTTAAAGTCTCTCTTTCTGTCTCTGAAATTGTACATGAATCTTCTTTTTTGTTTTCCTGTTAAATGCTCTTATCACATAACGACTCCATGGGCTACAGTCTTTCTTTTTTCATATTCTCCAAGAAAGATTTCCACTGAAAAACAGTTTCAAATATAATTTCACAAAATGTCTCTTTGTTAATAAGAATAGATACTCTTACCTCATGTGCTTTTACGTAAGAGTATTTATTCTTATTAACAAAGAGACAAAATACTATTACCTCATGTGCTTTTAAATCCACGGTGGTGCAGTGGTAGCATTGTTGCCTCACAGCAAGAGGTTCTCCCGTTCGATTCTCGGCTGGAGTGCAGGGAGTGCCTTCTGTGTGGAGTCTGCATGTCCTCCCCGCGGTTGGGTGGGCATTCGAACGATGTGCATAAATTGGCTTGTCTTCATTGAAGGTTGAACGTCAAGCTGGCACCTCGGCGTTTGCGAAAATCTACTGCCAATCATTAGCGGACCGGAGTTCCGCTGTGGTGACCCCTAACCGGGAAAAGCCAAAATACAAACAACAACAACCTCGTGTGCATTTACACCCAAAAGAGCTATTAATTTGCCCCATTCTTCATGGCTGTCCATTTCCTTGTCTTCTTTACTTTGAATCTGTACTATGTACTTCTGTTTTTCATTTTCTTTTGCCTTCTTTTCTGCTACTCCACTTTTGCTTTCTTTTACTTTCTTTACATATTTTTTTTATTTTTCATCTCACCACTATTCTTCAGGATTGTCTTTGTATCCTCCTTTTGTATTTTCTCCATAATGTCCACTCAGGAAATATCTATTTAATTTTCTACCTCACTCTGCACCACCATTTCTCTAAGTAAATCATCCCACAGCCCTCCCAACTGGAAGGCTTTAGTTATATATCCATCATTTGCTGACTCAGAATCCTGCACACATTCTCCAGTCTGGATAGCTGCTTCTTCTTCATTTCTTTCACTACTCCATCATCTCCTTCTGTCTCCATCTGCTGTCCTGTTTCTCCAGGCCACCTGTGTACCTGGGATGGAAACAGGAAGTGCTCCTCCAAAATGATTTCTGCTCAGATCAATGACAAGTAGTACAAGTTCCCTGGTGCATTGGTCAAATTTTCCCTAGTAGTATAAATACCACCTTTCATCTCCCCTGAAAGAGGCTACTAATCTAGCGGGACTAACCCAGTTAACAAAGGGTAAATTAAATTATCTTCACAAGGCAATATTTATTCACAGGGAAGTTACATGTCTATAAATCATTCAAATGAACAGCTCTATAGTGATACACTAATCAGGTGAGAACCCTAACAACATGTGCTATGAAGTATTAGAGGGTCTACCACAGCACACACCAGCACAGATTAATTCACCCCCACACTCTGACAGACGCAATACACAAGGACACAAATGCACATACACACACACACACACACACACACACACACACACACACACACACACACACACACACACACACACACACAGTCATACATCCATACACACCCACATGCTGCTACATACATGCAAGTCACACATCCACAGACACAACATCCAGGCAAACACCTGCTTGCTATTTGACTGCTAGTGTGGAAGATGTCTAGAGAGCAGTCAGACCATAGCAGTGTATGCAGGTTTACAATTGTAGAGGTATTGACAGGGCATAGAGGCACACCATGCAATCACTGACATTAAAAGCATAGCACTGACCATTACAACTTATAGCAGAACATTAGAAAGGGGGACATTGCCTTAGATATTGGAATAGAGGGTTTTTGTACATAGTTACAAGGAATTACTACAGAGGTTTACTTGCTTTGTGTAAAGATATTTGTACCTAGAAGAAATCAGACTGTAGAAGCAAGGCTAAATATGGAAGAGAAACAGACAGCACATACATACATTTTGATGTGAGGTATGTGTAGGGGAGTTATATGCACAATAGTAACTACTCACAGAGACACATACATGCACACAGACAGACATGGACACCTGCACTGCATGCATACTCTGCATCCTGTACATACTAGCCAGAGGTCATATCAGGCAGTTGTCATTGACCAGACACACATGTGCACACATGTGCACTTGACCACACACACACACACACACACACACACACACACACACACACACACACACACACACACACACACACAGACACACACACACACACACACACACACACACACACACACACACAAGCACCTCAAACAAATCATGCGCATACACTCACAGACCTACACACACAGAATGCCTTGCCCTTCTGACATACATATGACTAGGCAAGCAGCCATACACTCCCATTCACACATTTAGTACTACTTACTTGGATCAGTCATCTGCAAAAAGGCTTTTTTGCTTCCTCTGCCAAGATTTTTCCTACCAAAAGGCATCAGTGTGTGCCATTATATGCTTTTACTTCAATGCTCTTTATGTTAACTTGCATAGTACAGCGTGTGGTGTTTTACAAGAGTCTATAGGAATAGATACTTATGGCACTTCATTAGAATAGGCCCCAAGTCCAGCAACTGCATTTCAAAATGGTGTCAATACCCAGTGATGTTGAACTGCATTTGCAGACATATGGGCTCTGTGAATCAGAAGATGATTTCCTAGTATACCATCTGTGTGGCTTTGCATACTAGGCAATCTGACTATGAAACCTACTCAATATTTCATTCTTAGAAATTATTTTTTTCTGGTTGTTTGAAGATCATCCCTGCTACTCATGATTTGATGTGACCAGGGGTGTAAACTACTACTAATCTGCAGTTGTGGCATCTCTTAGCCCAAGAACAAATGAATTAGAAATTAAGACACTGCAGTGGTATCATTATTAATGGAGACATACCTCTCAACTGTACATGTTTTTGCAGAATGTCCAGATTACTGCCTCATATTTTCAGTGTGCTCCCCCTAATATCTGTTCCTTTCTGGCAAATAGCCGAGGATTGGAGTCATGAAATAATGAGAAACATTTGAGTTTATGACTCCACATCCTTTGGAAAATTTATGCTAATGCAAAACCTGTTATTCTATCAACTTTCTAAGTTTGTAAGAGCAATATTTAAAATCTGTCTCTATTTGTCCCACCATCATTTTAGGCTTTGTCCAGATTTTTTGCTCTAAGAGGTTGAGAGATATGAAGGGAGGAGTGAATCCATCTCCTCCCTGTTCATGTGTGGGGGGAGGGGTTGAAGCTGTCATGGGTAAAAACTTAAAACAATGCAAATAAAAGTCATAACATGGCTCCCAAGAACACCTTGTTTCACAGTACTGATATTCTCAATCTCAGTCTTTGTGAAAATGGCATATATCCCCTTATACTATCCCATCATCAGTTCAGTAATAGATTCTGATAAATTTTTGCATTACAACAAAAATCATCACTTTTACTTAACTGCAATTCAATGAAATGTGAAAGCACTGCATTTTTGGTGAACTGTGATTATATTACATAATTTCAATGAATTTATAGGCCATGTATGCATATCTGTTAAACTGTCCTGCAGCCTTAACAATCCTTTGACAAACAAGTAGGCAGTGCAGGGAAGACAGAAAGGGGATGATATATACCGTCCTACATCCCTCATTTTGTAACCTGACTGTGGTATTCTTTCTTTGACAATCTTATGTAAACTAGTTGTATCCCATACCTCTCAACTTCTTAGAGCAAAAAATCTGGACAAAGCAATAAATAATGGGGGGACAAAGGCCCAAAAATAGGAACAATTTTTAAATATTGCTCTTACAAATTTAAAATTGTATTTATTTATTTATTAAACATTTGTTAACCAGGAAAAGTCTGACTAGGTTCCACAGATCCTGTTTCCAGCAGAGGCCCGGGGAGAAATGCTCCAGAAGTAAAAAGTAAAAAGTTGATAGAATAACAGGCTTTGCATTAGCTTGGATTTCTGAAGGGTATGACGTCTGAAACTCAAATGTCTGTCATTACTTAATGACTTCACTCTAAAGATTTGCAAGTGACTTGTCAGAAAAATCACAATTTTATGAAAAATGGACCAAAAATATGAGGTAAATATCTGAACACTCTGCAAAAATCTGTACAGTTGAGAGGTATGATTGTATTAATTTGATCTTGCTAACAGTATCAAACCCGTAATCATCTTTGGATTTTCCTTGCACTCCTGATACACTCCTCGGTGTTATAGCGCTGTGCCGTCAGGTACATCCTTACCTGATGCTGCTTCAAAAAAGTTCAAGGATCTTTGAACTATGACAGGCAGACATTCTTTTAACATCAGTTTGTTACAAAGTGACTATGCCTAAGTCACAACCTGTGACATAGATCCTGAATTTATAGGGCCTATACAAATTATCTGGCTAAGATTTTAGGTTAATAGGTTGACAAGTTTAGTTAATTAAGTTACAACCTACTTCCTTCATTAGCATTGCTACATAGCTGGTGTTTTTCTGGACCACCCTGAAATCAGAATGTTAGTCCATTAGTCCAGAAAGCACTATATACACCCCTGTGTTCTGCTTATCTGTACAAACAGAATGCCAGAGTCTGTAAAAATGCAGACTTGGATGAGCTTTTTAATTGAAAAGTATGAATAACGCAATGCTGGGACTTCCTGAAAAAGGGAAAGAAAACAAACTAAGGTGCCCCACCTCTCAGTGACATAGGTGATGATGTCACAGAATGAGCAAGAAAGTGGTTGGGGTGGGGTGGGTGTTGAAATGGGCAGAGAGAAGTGGGGTTGTGGGTAGTGCAAGGGGTGTGGTTTTAGGTCTGGTTTTCTCCACCTAGAAAGGTGGCAACCCTATCCTTCAATATTATTTAAAAAAAATGTAATAGCCAATTCTACTGTTTGCAAGGGGAGGCTTATTCCATAGTCTTAGGAGGCATTGTGTAATACATACGTTTTGGTGCAATTGACATTTACTTATAAGATTCTAAGTTTTGCTTTCAGTTCCTTAAGCAGTATACTCCAGGCATAGATATTCAAGTTGAACCTATTTAGGCATTGCCTCAAAAGTCATGCAGATATTGCTTCTAAATTGCTTATAATAAAAAAAAAATACAATGACAATACCTAAATCTTTTACACGTTTCCATGAAATATTATAGTCTGAATCCCTCCCAAACCAACTGCATAGAAAAATGCATTCTGTTGACTTGGATCTGCTCTACTGCCTCCATATAAATTTAGCTTTGATCCACCTCCACCATGACATGAGTTCTGCTTATTCACTGTTTTACTCATTGAATTATGTATGACTTGACATATACACTGGGATTCAAAAGCAGATAGAGGAATGTAGTAGGCAAAATAACATCAAGCGACAGCATGCAGTATGGGGTGATTCACGCAGACACACACACACACACACACACACACACACACACACACGCACGCACGCATGCACACACACACACACACACACACACACACACACACACACACACACACACACACACACGCACACGTATGCAGACTAAAACTCACACACACACACACATACACACACACACACACACACACACACACACACACACACACACACACACACACAGACACACACACACACTCTCACACACACACACACACATACACAGCATGACAATGTTAGGCTGAAAAATATTGCATTATACTATACAAATGTGCTTATAATAAGATAGAAATGAGTGATATTATTATAATGATATTACTCAGAAATGTAAATGAGAGCAAAGAAAATGGCAAACTGATTCAGAAATGTATAAAAATAATGCAGTGTGGAGCAACCACAAGAATCAGCTATTCATAGATCATAGGATTATAGATTAGTACTAGGCTAACTGCCCTTGCGAGCTATTTCAAGCCTAGCCAATTATCCCCTGTGAGATTCAAATCCTATACCTTGTGTTTGTAAGGCAAACACCTTAACCATTAGGCCACCCTCCCAACCCGAAAAAAAAAAACACAAAAAAATGCTTGAATTCAGAGACAGACCTTGAAACCGTGTTAGGGATAGCAACAGTTTTAGCATGAATGTATATGTATAATTCTGTCTTTGCAAACAGTAATCACAAAGATTGACTCCTCTTCAGAGTCCCCTGAACACACTTAATATTTAATCTCTTTAATGACTGTTGCTGTATTGATAGAGATGCCATGATGGAGATGGTAGTTATATGTCTCTCTCATATGAAGGTTCATGGGATGTGGGGAATACTCATGTCTGCAGACAACAATGTATGAGTAGCTTTGAGAATGCTGGCTATTGGGAACTTCTAATGAATAACAGAGGGGAAAAGAGGGTGTATACCAGGCATTTACCTTAAGGTTACTATTCCAGTTTCTTTCTTATTTTTTTTCTTTCTTTCCTTTTAATTTCAGAAGGTAGTAGATGTCAGCTTGAATTCTAGGAGAAAGGAGGCAGTCTGGCTTGCTGCAGCTAGGTATTGGGAGCCATAGGCTGTACCCACATTGCCATCAAGACCCCACATGAGAAACAAAACAGTACGTCAATTGTAAGGTATTCCTTTCCAGCAATTCCAGGTGGTCTGCAATGCATATAGAATTATATAAAATATGTTAGTGAGCCACCCAGGCAGTGCACATGCTGTCCACATCTAACAAATGTGCATTTTACATAAGTTATTCATGCAGTGTGATCTCCTCCAGGGACACCTTTTCACTGATGCTAGATACTCCATAGAACCATGACTAATGACACAAATAAGAAACACACAAAGCACAGTGAGAAATGTCTAGAAAAAATGGCCTGTCAAAGACGTGAAACATTGAAAATTGCACAAAACAAACTGAATAAAATGAAAAGGAAAAAAGTAGAATTTACAAATCAACAAATCCACAAGTAATTTATTGTAAGCACTTTCGTGCACTACCGATGAGTGCACTTCCTCAGACAAATTTACACACAATGGCAAACCTTATATATAGTGTTAATAAACACCAATTTGCAATTGATTAATCAAACTATTGCACCTACCCTTACATTTAAAAACACATAGCATAGTTAAATGCACTCATGATAAAGCAAGTATAAAATCCTATTATATTCAACAATATACCAGACTTTCAAAATATTTTTTCATTGGTATATATTATTAATTTTATATAAAACATAACATTTAAAAGTAAAATATAAAATATAAATAATCCCCCAGATTCATGAAGCTTGCACCAGGCGCAGGCGTAGCGTAGGTGGTATAATGCCAAATATGTCTGCCGAGCGATTTAGGTATGCACCAGTTGCACGTGCACTACCGGCGTATGCCAGATCTACGCAGCCCTTGGCATAGGTACGCAAATCACCCCATGCGCAGTGTCGCACCATGCTAATGAAGGCATACAGCGATTCACAAAGTGGTGCAGGCATACCGCAAGCCCATGGAAATGTGAACCAAAAAACATGGTTTACATTTTCCCAAACAGAACATCAGAGTTATGGAAGCGGACCAGATGCATGTTTTACAAAGTTAACATATGCCAATGGCCAAATACACAGCCAGTGGCACAAGAAACGATGCACAACACCTAAAAAACAACATTTAATGTCATGTCCACAGTAACGCACAGTACAACCGCAGGGCATGTGTACGCAAACAGGAATACAAAGGAAATATATACAAATGGCAGAAAATCGCAATGTGAGACAAATCAGGATATCACCATAATTAGCAATGGTAGGCATGGTACACCACAAGCAAGGCGCAAGGGTTGCCAAGGGCCCGGGACAGTGTTCGGTGCTGTAACTATGAATTAGTAGTCAATGCCATGCAAATGAGGCAGGTAATACTGAATCGCAAACGTCCCGCTGGAGTAATGATGTACCTGACAGCACAGCGCTATAACACCGAGGAGTATATCAGATGTGATACATGACATCAGCAGAGGGATGTGCCACTGTATCAGTAAGCACATTGGAGCTATGCAAATCTGGCCTGGCCATTGCTAAGCAAAGCTGCAGGACAAGGGTGGGGAGGAAGGTATGGAACCATTTAGCTGAGAGCACACATGGTGCCCAAAAGCGCATGTGTACGGGGATGAAAACGTGCCCGAAACCCGGCATCCTGGCAATAGCATAAACAGGAAGGTCAGGGGAAGAAAAGAAGGAAATGCTGAAGCAGGGTAATTGGCGTACTAATGAGCAATTAACACCAATCAACTCACGGTGGCGAATCGACGGCAGAAGACAAGCCTGCATGTAGAAACCTGCAAAATAGGATAGGGGAGGCAGAGGATTGCAAAGAAAAGAGGGGAGGACTTGGAATGCAAAGATAGGAGAACTGTCATAGCAGAACAAAGCAAACCCACAGTAGACCGGCAATAGAACACATTACGCAAGATAAGCCAGGTCTAGGAAAGTACAAATGAAAGCAGGCTGCTGGATGCATGCCAGCAAATGGTAGGTGTAACGTGCACAAATGTAAATGGAAGGGTAGGAGGTAATTAACGGCAGCCAAATGTAATGCAACACCAAAGGCAGCACAATAGTGGTTCCGTTAATAAAACAAAGAAGATACCCTGTAGCCACGATCGTATATACACACTCTATGACATCATCAGTGTTCACAGCAAAACAGTATAAAGTGTGAAAGCACCCAACACACACCTGTGTATTCCCAAACACTGCACCATAGGTGTAAACAGACGGGGAACTTTTAAAATGTACATGTTGGGAGATGCCATAGCTGTGATTCATCAGCATGTGTTACAGACCGGCGTGGTTGTGGAGGATGATGCCGACAACCACTGTAGGCCTCGGAGGAGGAGAAGAGTGTTCAGACCAAGAGTAACCTACCAGGGGCTACATGATCTGGAGATAGTAGAGCATTACAGGGTTGATGGGGACATCTTACAGCAAATAGTATAGCTGTGCTGGCCACGCCTGAGAACCAGAAACAACAGTGGGGAACCCATCCCAGTGGACACAAAGGTATGTGTAAGCTTGCAAATACTAGCCACAGGTACCTTTCAAAGGCCAGCTGGAGATATAATGGGGATCTCACAGGCATCGGCATCCAGGGTACTACACCAGTTCCTGGATGCCATGTTACCACATGCCAATGAGCATATATACTTTCCCTGAACTCAGGAGGAGTTGGCCAGCAATATACATCACTTCCACCGTGTGGCACAGTACCCGGAGTTACTGGGTGCGATAGATGGCACGCACATACAAATCAAGTCACCACCCAGTGAGTATAGTAGGTGCTACATAAACTGCATGGGATTCCACTCTATCAACTGCCAGGTCATGTGCAATGCCCAGGGCATTATCCTGGATGTGTGTGCTGGCAGCCCTGGAAGCTACCACGACTCCCATATCTGGCATGCCTCAGAGCTGTATCAGGTATTTGTCAGGGGGGACATCCCACAAGGCCACCTGGTGGGGGATGCTGGCTATGCACTGGAGCCATGGATGATGACCCCCATCAGAAATGCACACACACCAATGCAAGAACGCCATAATGAGGCACACGCACAAACCGGAATCATCATAGAGCATGTGTTCAGGATGCTGAAATCATGGTTCCGGTGCTTGGACACATCTGGTGGAGCCTTGCAGTACTCTCCAGGCACGTGTGCCCACATCTTCATAGTATGTGCCATGCTACATAATATGATTCTGCGGAAACAGCTGCAGCAGGGTCAAAATGGGGGAGGGCCTCACAGCCCACCGCAATTGCCAAGGCCAACAGAGGCACAGAGGGATCCAGACCATGGACACACTGTGCCAGCTCCAGTAGGCAGACGGAGGCGTGCCCAATATGCCTACGCCTTGGCAAAGAGGGAACGTATAGCACATACCTTGACAGTGTAGTCTCCCACGAACTGACACCCCTCTCCACCTGCACACGCAGTACAATGGATGGCACACAAACACGACCACCTGTAAATTGTGATGTATAGGTGGCCCAGTGTGGACTCCTACATAGGCAGCCCTCAAACATTGTACACGTAACAGCCATTGGAACACGGAAATGTCAACACCTGAACAGTAGATGCGCCTATCAGCATCTGTCGGTGCTGTGTGTAGAGGTTCTCAGGTACATCTGCAGGTACACACCCGATTGCAGAGGCAAAACACCAAAGGGGGCAAACAGTGACTCCTGTCACCACAACATTGAGTAAGCAACTGTCGCTTACTGGAGCAGAGGCTATCGCGGGAGCACATGTTTGTAAGCACTGTCCTACCCACACTCAGCACGGATTCCCTGCTGCATTACTGAGGGGCTCCACAAAATGTAATCATGGATGTTGTGTCAAGGCAGGGGATATACCCATGACAGGCATTCATCACCCCAGCATGCTGCATCAACAGTTGTATGAAGGTGTAGCACATTAGCGGGTGTAGCTAATTGTGATATACATACCTAATGCCGGAGTACAGCCAGTAAACATCACATGGACATACCATTAACTGGACCCATCAATTTGTAAACTAACGGAGTTACCCATGTGAGTGTAGTGTGTAGTAACTGCTGTAGTGTACTTCACATACAAAATGACATAATACGTGTACAACCCCCAGATGTCCAAGTGGTACATGCAGTGACTGTCGTGCATGTTCCCGGTCCCACGTCCCGTAAGGGATGTAACATAATCCCGACAGCACAGGGAATGCATACCAGATGCAGGTCATCAGAATATGTGTAGCACACGTTAGCGATAATAAGCGTTGCCCACAGCTGTTAAGCAATGTTTAAATATGACTATACGGGTATGTGTGAAACAGGGCTAAGCTTCAGTGACCACTGTGCAGATCACGGTCAATGATGTACAGAACAGGTGAAACCAGCATTAGTCACCCCTGAACAAATAGCGCCTGCTCTGAAGGGTAAGATGGCCACTGCCAGGAGTGGAACAGGCAATCATGTATACAATTACCCAACACTATTGCTAGCCAAGATGTACGTACAGCAGGGTTGCCACATTGCAAATGACCAGTGTGGGACATACAGCAGATGTCTGCAGGCTGACACATACACCTGGCCAGTACGAAAACCAGAACGTCAGTGTGTTGCATTGATAAAAAGCTTATTCTAGTAATGGTCGCAGGTACATGTTCCGTGTCCTGTAACATGTAGGTGGGTCAGATACAGAATAAGTGTTGTATGCAACTATTACATAAACTATAGGGAATATGTTTGTCCCACAGTCGCAGGACATTTGCTATGTTCACAAATATGTCGCAGGACACATGTGCACAAAGAGGGACTGTCCCTCGCAAAGTGGGATGGGAGGTAATTGTAACCCATGGCAGGTGTGTAATGTGACAAGTACAGACACAAATGTGCGGAGTCCAGGAAACACAGTATACACCGACAAACACACAATGAAAGGTGTAGCATGCCTGTAACCACCCCTGTCTGAGATATGTTTTATATATGTATATATATATATATATATATATATATATATATATATATATATATATATATATATATATATATATACATACATACATACATATATATATATATATATATATATATATATATATACATATATATATATATATATATATATATATATATATATATATACACATATATAAGGGCGATAGTGTGATATATGTCAATATATAAAGAGTCACTGACATCTGCAAATATATAGATAGGTCAATGACATTCAAAACACCTTTGAGGTACAAATAAATAGGATACCACCAACTATGGAACGTGTCACACACCGACACGCATAACCAGGAGGCTGAAAGACAGAAAGAACACAGTACTGGAACAATAGAACCGCAAGCAATATGACAATAGTAAGGACATGTAGTAACCGCTGCTGGCAGTGCGGTCCACGTAGATACCGTGTACAACTGTGGTTGTGAGTGATGTAGCCTGTGTATGTGTTTGGTGAGGGTGCCATGTGTGTTTCCATGTGACTGTAATGTGTGTGTGTGTGTGTCCACATCGTGTGTCTGTAGGTGGCAACTTGGAGGTAGATAACGGTAGGTGTGGGTATACCTAGCCATAGGCATGCAGTAAACACCAGTCCCACATTGGGAGGGACAGCCCCTCCCTGGGCATGTGTGTCCTGACATGAAACATTACAAAGGGCAACTGTCCAAGAGTGTAGGACATTAGTATGCCCCAAATATTATGCAATAGTTGCAGGAAATACTCATGCCTGTATGTAAGAAACAGAAATATTACATGCAAACTGATAATTAGGCAAGGTCCAAGAACAATTGGTATGTAATGAGGATAAAAGTATGTGCTATCCTTTGTACTGACCATGGCTATATGTCAGCCTGTAAACAACACTGTGTGACCCGCAAGTGTCTAACTATGGCCATATGAAAAGGTGGCAAGCCATGCCACAGAGGGTCTGACACCAACACCACTGCAATGACTGCAAATATCTGGGACACACATACACGGGATAGCGGTCATTTAGAAATATCCCTGCACATATCACCGTACATCCGGAGGTATGGAAGTATCAACCTCACCTGCATACCATATAGAAACCAATTAACAACGGCCCAAAGTAATTTTCCATAAAAGAAGTCTAGTAAGTGATAGCACTGTAATTAGGGAAGGGGCTCACACACGTATATACAGACTATGTAGAAATGCAAGCCCCACAAAACCGTATATGCTAAGTACATCCACCTACATCCCCCAAACTGGAAACAATAGCAATACAGACCGTAATCACAGCACAAACATCCAGTTAGTCAATTACAGCTGCTGAACCATTAACATACCTTGTGAGAGACACATTTAAAGGTGCCATGCAAAATTGTATCCATTGTATAACGGAACAAACGGTGATGTTACAGGTGTTTGCAATAGTCCGTTATCAAATGGGTGGAATGACAGGTACAGTCACAGGTAGAAGCACATACTCAAGCCGTCACACACACTCCACGGGGGACATGACTCCGAAATACACTTGGCTCTACACATAGCAGTTGCAATTACACACAACAAAACACAATACAGGCCGTCTCCCCAAAGGCAGGGAAAATGGCCAATGCCCAGGTGAAGAATTCAATTATACCCCACTGTTGCCACGTAATTGGCGAATGGAGTAGCTGCACAGCTGAAGTGCACGTAATTAGTCACACCAGAACACCAATTGGCGGCAGTAAACCACATGTTGCAGGTATCGACATATATAAGGATGACTTGCCAGATATGCAAATGTATGCTAATACCAAAAAAAAGCTCAGAGTGATACAGAACAGCGACATAAAGATGAAATACCATAATGATATCAAGGTATGTACAACATTACCTGTATGTACAGTATGTTCTGTATTAAGTTATGTCAGTGTATGCATAGCCTGGTTTGCAGTAATTAAAAGTGTCCCCCATGCATAAAGTGGGAAATGGTATTTATGTAGTGATGTCTTGCTGATCGTACTAAAGCTTGTAGAAGTTGTGCGTCCAGCAGTGGGCCACAAGATAAACGGCATAGACACCACAAGGGATGCAACATGATGGCTTTAAACAGAACAATGTCATACAACCTGCCGGCAGTGGCAGGGTATGTTCAACAAATACATGCATAGCAGGGGATAGTATATGTGGATATACTGTAACAGTACGCATGTGTATGGGCATATAACGTCAATGACATGTCTAAGGTGGTCCCGCTGTGCAAGTATGCTTTCAATTATGGGATACCATGTAACATATGTGTAAGGTATAGTACAGTAGATCGATATGTCAGATATGCTACACAGGAGAACAGGCATATGATGCATACCAAAGGTATCGTATAGTGATGTGAGCAGTATGTAATTAATTTATGTATAAACAGTTATGATGAAATAAATAATGTAATCCACTCTGTGCATTTGCAAAGGACGCAAACATTACTCCCAGACTAGAATAGCAGAAGAGATGTGACAGACAAACAAGAACATGATTGGCGTGTACAATAACAGGATACATATGGCCTGTAGTCACAGGACATTGTAATAGCATGACAGCTAATCTAAATGGAAGGGCTATTCCAGTAACCATGCACAAAGGACATGTAATAGCTCCACAGGTTCATAGTGGGGTACCATGCAGTCTGGCAAGTGTATGTGTAAAAACAACTACAGTGTGCACAACAGTGGCACCTCTCTAGGGTAATGTCCTGTGAACTGAAGAGCCAGGTGTAACCTTCATCTTTGCACAGTACAGCCACTGCAGTGATCCCTGGCATACATGTGTCCACCATCCACCAAGTGAGGTATCATATGAACACAGCTACTGACTATCCATGCGTGATGTACATAGGAATCTTGTCCCAAAGCATGGTGAATGTCCAGTCTGGGAATGCAGCCCCCAAGCACATCCCACACACTGTCACATGTGTGCACATATCCATGAGCATCATGCTCACAGTGGCTATTGTTTATGTCGCGTATGCAGAGTATATCCATCAACATATTTGCAGACATGGGCCCTGTGTTTGCAGCAGAGGTCACACCTGAGTATGTAGCCCGCAATTGTGTACAGACGTGGTGTCTGCACCGCAGCCGCGAACTTTAACCGTCATAGCTCAATAAACATCATGGTGTTTTAATGTTGACTTATGTAAAGCTGTAGCTGTTGTGTACGGTACACCCTAAGCGGGGTGTTGTACCCATGGATGTGTGTATAAGTCCAGTGTTCAGAGGTACAATGGGTGCCTATGTACCAGCTACACACCCAGTACAGACAAGTGTGGACATGTAGAAGGATATCTATGCCACAGTGGCAATGTGGCAATCGCAGGAGTGTGTGCGACATACATGTGTAGTACGAACATGTACAATGAGACATGTATGTAGGGGTCTAACACCTATGTGATAACCAGTGGGTGGATGGTGTACTGCAAAGGTGATGTTCATACCAAGTGTCATGCAGGTTGAGGCCATGATGCTCATGTCAGGTATCCATCACAGTGACACCCGTATGGATGGGGTCTGTATCAGCTGGTGGATAAACAACGGTGCTTGGTATGCAGCGGTTTGTAAATCTAGGCAGGGAAGTCCCTTCAGTGGTAGCCTCTAGCTCAGGGAAGCATATACCAAACATGAGGGCCCCATGACTGAGGACTGTGGTATGGCAAGTGTAACTGGAATGCAGTATGTGATATGGTATGGCACCCTCAGTGTGTGCGTCCTGTCCATTAGCCACTCTGCATAACATCCTGAGACATATGTGTTGATGTGCAGGTGGATGTGTATGTTGTCAATACCAGAATGGAGAACCGTGCTGAAAGGCAGCGAGAGGACAATGTAGACTGTGTAGACCCCCGTGTCATCATCAACTACTCTGGTGACTGTATGAAAGGTGTTCAACAGGTGTAGGGACATGCTGTGGCCCCAACAAGACCAACCCAGCTGGCATCAAAGGACTGGAGCACAACAAAGACTGATGTCCATGATGATGTGCCCTATAGCCATGCAGAACAGTCCAGTGAGGTGTGTAGGGCAATAGTCCCAGTCGTGCATTGTGGCGCCAGCTGTGTGGAGTGTAACAGTTGCTGTGTGCCAGTCAGGGGCCACAATGTCTGGTACAAGGCTATTACTGAATATGGTGTCCCAGTGGGGAGACATGTCATTCAGAGGTCTGTGGACATCACAGCCTGGAAGTTTGTAGGGTGACAAAGGGGCCAGTGTCCCAGGACATATAGAGTGCAGGCTAGTACTGTGTAGGTGTGACCGCAGGTACACAGCAATGTTCCTTCTAGGAATATGGCCCCGTAGGGAGTGAGAGGGTGTAATGTTAGCATTGAAGCCATCTGACAGCATGTTGCCAACATCACCTGTTACTGTTATGTCCAGAGTGACAGTTGTATGTGTGAGCAGATGTGGGTATTGCATACGACCACCGACATACCACCATAATGCCTGTTGGTACATCTTGGAATGTGTCGCACTAATGTGTACGTCGGTAGTTATGGAGTATGTGATGAGGGATCCCGTGGCCCTACCGAGGCTGACCAGTGAGATACTCACCCATGGGAATGTACACCACTGTGCAACAGCCCCCACCTGTTGTTTTAAAGTATGTCCATGGAACCGCACCCCCAGAGTGGTGTCTGTTATCTGGTGTGTACCATCATGGCCCTGTGTGGAATAGTATAATCCATATTGTCGTGTACGTGCTAATGAAGTGCACTGGGGTATGTCTCAACGTTTGTATGTGCATTGTCCACCTGCACGTGTGTCATGACGTCAACTACCACTGTCAAATGACATCTGTAGTAGGTGTTGTAGTAACCATCTACTGTGTATGCCATGAAGTGTGTGGTGCTGGTATGTGGCTAACAAGGGTGAGTAGCATATGTTTGGATTCCACCAATGAGGGGATAACCCCAGGTGTGGAACAACAGTCACATGTTGGTAGTGTCCATGTCAAGGATACTGTTGGTCTTGGAGGTGGTGTGTATGGGTCGAACCAGCCAAGCGGAGGTTATGCCTCACGGACAGTGTATGCCTAATGTGTCGGTACATGTGTGGCTATCACAGTTAAGTGTGTGTTACTGTCAGTCTCACATCACTAGCAGCAGTATGAGCCCAACTGTCCAGTACACCATGACATGAGGTCTGGTAACCGTGGGGTATGTTGAATCCGCAGCTGGTAATACTGTGCATAGCAGTTCCGGACACAGTTACTTGCACGTGGAGCACCTGTGATGCATTGTGCTAAGTAAACAGCCGGGATGTGTGTACCACATAGTGGAATATGGGGACACCTCAGCCGTGGGTGTGCCAGTCCAGGTACATGCCTAAGAGGTACGGTCTTTCTATAACCAGTCATTACAGGTGTACTCTGCAGAGCCAAGAGGCAGATCCCAGTCACTGCAGAGATATTGAAGTGGTGCAGTATCAGGTGTGCCTTGCCTGCATGCGTCACGGAGGATGATTTCAAGCATTGTGTTACATGACCACATGTTCCGCTAGCCAGTTCCCGTTCTGGTGGTGACTGTTATTGGACACTGTGCAAGACAGGCAGTATAAAAGCAGCAATAGTCCGACATGTGATCCGTACTCCCACGACTGACAGGTGCACTGACTGTGCCACAGCATCATGTTGTTTGACCAGGTCTGTCAAAGTGGACGTATACCAGATGCTTGTTGAATGACAGCAGAAGCATGGAAAACTGTTGGGAGTGACACAGTCATACGTTGTACAGTGGTAACAGGTCCAGATGACCACAAAATGCTCCCCAGGGCTCGGACCACACCATCAGGGCTACAACACTGGTGGGCTATTGCATGTCCCTGCACACATAGTCTGTGCCCTGAGATACAACTTCAGTCACACTAACATGGAAAATGACAGTCACATCATACCTGCTGAGTTGTGGTATGTGTGCATAGGTTATGTTGCAGAACCAGTTACTTGACAGCAGGATGTATGTGACTATCGCCTTGTGTAGCCTGCTGAGTGAAACAGCAGTATGACCACCGATAGTCACCTATGACAGGTGTGTTGTGTATGTTACGACACCCTATTGGCCATATGTGATGGGCACACGTGTCTGTGGGCTATAGGTTGGTGTAGTTGTGTTTGACGATGTAGGCTGCCATTGGTGCCCACACAGAGTATGGAGGGGTACTGTACAAAGTGTCTCCATATGTGTAGCCTGTGGTGGGGATCGTGTGGAACTATGTGATGAGTGGGGTGTGTTGCGACTGTTGCACATTCCCACATGTCTGTCAGGTGCAGTCAGGGTTGGTGACAGTATAACTCCCAGCAGGGCTGCATATGTGCATCCCTCACAGGCTGTACTGTTGTATGTTGGGAGGTGTGCATTGACTGTGTACATGAGAATATCTCTATTGCCACATGTACAACATAGTCATCATAGTGACAGGCAATAGCACTGGTATGTGCCAGTTGGACATGCCTGTATATAACTGGTACGTGCCAGGTGGACACGCCGTATAAACCACCATGTCTCACGAGATATGTGAGTGATGTGTGTATGACAGCTGTTGTACTGTAAGCAAGCTGGAAATGTATGGACAGAAGGTGTACCTGTGAGGAGTGGTGTGAAATGGGTGCTAAACTAAGCAGTGGCTCGTAACGTGCCAAGAAGCTCTGAGCATGTGCCGAGCATGCCCATACAATACAGATAGGGTGTTGGATAACATCAACCCACAAGTGTTGACGACAGTCATGATTGGTGGCACCGCATCAGAACACTGCCGGGTATGGTCTGCAAGTCCACGAACCATTATCAGTGTAGATGTTAGCAGTACAGATGTACAAGACAGTACGGATGTTTGACTACAAATGCCTTTGTATGTCACAGGAGTGTTCTACTAGTGGCCTGTTGACAGACTCGCAACTACTAAAGGTGCTACAGTGATATGTGCATATCACACGGTGTCAGCTACAGTAAACCAGGGTTAATGTGTTGTACCCTACCGCATTGTAGCCCATACCACACAGACAAATGTCAGCCATCTGTGTATCTGAGGATATGAATGGCCATGACCTATGGACAATAGTTGTCACAGTGTTGTGAACAACATACAGAATGGGCTGTGTGTGTGAGATGTGTGACATAGCTGCACATTCTTGTGGATGATATCAGCAATGACACCACTAGGGGAATACCCCTGTACCCATTAAGTAACACCTAGGCTGTAGTCAACATTATGGACACTGTGTTAGGGATGCTGTTGTGCAGTACACCTCCCTGAGCTGGAGACATCTCACTGGCCCTTTAGGCAGTCAATCGAGGTACTCATGACATGACAGAGTGGTATCCATGAGCATGGAGATCATTGGACAGGCATACACATCACCCATGTGACCAATATTGGAACACATATCACCCTCCAGGGGTAGGGCCCATGCGTGGATGGCTGATACCAGCCTCCACAATACTCACCTCCAGTATGCAGCAAGCTATCCACCTTGCATACAGACGTATGCCACACTATGCTGTTGGACATGCTACATGTCCATAGCCTGATCTGAAAGACATACGTCATGGACAACCACCGTCCTACGACTAGGATGGCCACATGCTGGACAGATTCCTGTGCCATACCTGTGACATACTTCCACCATACCATGCAGCCCTGTCCACATAGCTGCACACATCATCCCTGTAATACATGGTGTCATACATGGTGTGATGGCCGTATGGTAGATGTAGTATCAACTATCTTGATGGGTAATGTGTCATTGATGCCCCCGCAGTGGTGTAATGGGTGTTGGATACAACTAGTAAACCCAGCCCGTACATGCTATAGCCGATAACCTTACCTGCAAATGACGTCCTACTAGCCATTGTCCCATGTCAATCACATATGCAACACAGGCGATCCATGGCAAGATGTTGAACAGCTGTACAGTGCAGTGTAGATGTCTATGGCAAAACAGATGCATGTACAGGTTTCCATGCATACTTGGTGCATTGTCACTGCCCAAGTCCATTAAAGCTGTGTCTGTGTTGATATGTGACATATACACAGCATCAAGGTCAACAGCATTAGCGTGGATGCATCCAGGCATGTGCAGATAGGTTAGAACACCAGTGCAGGCAAACAGACATGCCCACATGAAGACAGACGTCACATGCAGTAGGAACACTAATGAGGTGCCACAAAATATATGGAGACGATATCCAATGCATAATGGGTGTTACATGTGCGTGACACATACATGCCAGTCATGTTAGTGTCATGTTGATTTGCAAAGATAACTGTGCAAATGTACTAGAAATGTATGTGCAGCAGTATCACTGTATATGTCTGTAGATGTGACCTGTCACCTTCATTATGTCTTATAATGCCTCGTACATGCCTACCAGCATACAGCCGACAGGAGGATAATGTCCTAATCCCGTAGCTCCATGAGAACTACGAGGTGTTATTTAGCCATGTGCCACAGCACGCACCGCAGCGGGATGACCTGTGGCAGGATCTTCGCAGGAGGGTCAATGAAGTGGGTGGCCACAACCGCACCTACCAGCAGGTGCGCAGACACTGCACGGACTTGATACATCATGTAAAACAGTGTGCCACTGCAATCGCCAGGGAACAAGGTGGAACAGGTGGTGGGCCACCAACCCAGCCTCCACTCACACACACAGAGGAGCTACTGGCCAGTCTGGGAACACCCTCGGAACAGCTCCCACAAACACTAGCCGTCATCATGGAGGTGGGTGTCTCCCAACCAATGAGCCTGGAGTTGCCTGGTAAGTCAGTACTGAACATATGGCCATTATATCCCACGTACGTGCATGTGTCAGTGTACAGCATGTAATGCAACAACATATGCAAGGTATGTGAACACACATGCTGCATGCTACATTATGCTACCCTGTGTATGCACCATACCTCTGAACTGTACACGTATTTGCAGGATGTCCAGATGTCTGCCTCATATTGTCAGTGTGTTTCCCTTAATATCTGTCCCTTTCTGGCAAATAGCCGAGGAATGAAGTCATTAAATTATGACATACATTTGTGTGTACGACTGCACATTCCGTGTAAAACCATGTGCATGCAAACCTATTAGTCTAGCAAATTTCTATGTTTGTAAGAGCAATATGTCACAGTTGCCCCTATTTGTCCACCATCATAGTAGGCTTGGTCCACGTCTTGTTCTAAGAGGTTTAGAGGTATGGTATGCACACATGTGCTTACTATATGCTATTGTACAGGTGAATGTGTTAACTTGCACTGTGCACCCTGTGGCTGTCATACAGCCATGGATAATGTTCATACTGTTGTGTCACCCTATAAAGATACCTCTGGTGTGCCGCACACACAAGAGTCCATTGCAGGTGAGACTGTCATCGGTATCAGGCATGTCAAAGCATAGATCTATTTGCCCTGTGGCCAGTTAATACATGGATATACAGGTCACATCACTCATCATCCACACAGGCCACCCATGTGCAATATATACAAATGAATTGACACACAGACATGAAACCACAGTATTTGTCATTGCTACATGTGTTCAGCTGTGCATACAACGGTGGAGATGTTCTACAATGGAGGCATATGTACTATACAGTGGAACAAAATGTGTGGTACACAAAACAGTACCGCACAGTGAGCAGTGATATGGGCAGACCACAGGCATCACCATTGTGTTATTTGCCCATGCAATGGGTTCACACATTGTGATGTTCCATCCGACATGTCTCAGACATGTAGCGTTGTGGTTGCAATATTGTCACACTTTCCCATACCCCACATACCGCACATACACCTGTTGTCTGCATAGCCCTGTGGATGGTGACATATCCAACATTTATGGGTGTATGTCATATGGGATAACACAGACATGTGCGATGGCGGCCATCACATACATGACCTACACATGTGCACACATGGTCATGGCAGATGGATGGAGACACGTAGCCACACAGTAGATGGGATGTGGGTACACCCTGTCCCACTTTGTCCACACATAGTCCAATTACAGCCGTACTAGACGGATTGTACAGGTAATGTGGTACACTGCACATCTTAAATGCCTGTGCACAGCTAGTGGAGGTGTCAGTGACGTCTACCTCATAAGATGTGTTGAACATTACGTATGTGTCATAGCATGACAGTAGTCACCTGTACAGATTCCACCGACAGTGACACCAGGCCACAGATACTGTACATTTCCCTTGCTGCTGTAGGACATCACTGTTAGCTGTGCACCTTGTGTGCATGGTACATGAATGTCATGTTTGAAATGGTGAAGTGACAGGTCCGCTATGTGTGGACATGGTTGCCAGGCAGCTAACACTCTGTAGTCATCATGCAGGGGTGTCATCTGTATGTCCTCCACTGACCTGTCACATGACACAGCATGGTATGGTGTGTATACACCTCAGCATCGTGGGTCACAATCCACAGGTATGTCATGGGTATGCATGCAGTTCTGGATATGCAATGTGTACATATCATGCACTGTTTGTCATTACAGACACCTCATGATGCCATGCAATGGCACAGTGTCTGTACTTCACACTGTACAGCAATGTAGACGGCTCACAGTCCCCTACCATGCCCATGCACATTTGCTCAACATGCAGTCTATCTGTAGGGCATATGGGCAACACTGCAATGTGATACCCAGTACAACACTGTACATGCATCAGGACACCATTGTGTCAGGCATGCATGTTTGTTAAAGCACACGTCAGCAGATTACGTCAAGGTCACGTCAGCCATGTGTACTGTTATCCTGTTCCGGTCCACATGGTGTATCACGGGGATACATGCATACTACCATGATCGTGTGAATTGCATGGATAATGATATGACACCTGCTTGCTGTGGTGTGCATTCCAGGGGGTATGCTTACAAACACTATCGATGTCTGGGCTGCATGCTGTCAGCTGTATCACAAGCATGCTGCATGCCATCTGTCATATCACATACATGGTGTGTCAGTGTGTGTGTGTCAGTGTGTGTGTGTGTGTGTGTGTGTGTGTGTGTGTGTGTGTGTGTGTGTGTGTGTGTGTGTGTGTGTGTGTGTGTGTGTGTGTGTGTGTGTGTGTGTGTGTGTGCATGTCAGTGTGTGTGTCTATTGTAATTTAGAGTCTTTCTTTGCATTCACAGGTGATGTAGGTGCATTACCCTCCTGCGGTCCATCTGATAGTGTCCCCACAGATGCTAGCATTGATGAACATATGCATGAGGTACAGGCAGGGATGTCAGGGGCTGAATCTGTGCCAATGGTTGCCATCCCAGCTATGTGCCCCTCTTCCCCACACACAGTTCAGCTGCCAACACATACCGTATCACCAGTGGCCATAGAGGAAGGACAGTCAGCATCTGTTAGTGTTGAACAGGAACGTGTGGTGGCTACAGAAGGTGTGTCTCCACACCATGGTGGCAGTGTACTGACTACAGATGTGCCACACAGGCATGTGGCCGGTGCTGCTCATAGGAGGTCCTCTGGCAGACATGCACCTGCTGGACAAAGCGCAGCAGCTGGAATCACCAGACGCATGTTCCAGACTGTAATGGTGGCACAGGCATGTGCCGAATGGCAGAACAGATAAGGGCAGAGGCTGCAGAGGGCTGCTATCCATACCCTAAACAACAACATCCAGGCATTGGCAGGTGCTCAACAGCAGCTTGCTGATGTTCTGGACAGGTGATTGGGTGACATGGTCAGAATCCCTGACCATGGCATGGCAATCCGCGAGCATGAGCCGTCTGTGCTGGAACATCTGGTAGGGGTCAGGCATAGGCCACGTGGACATAGGCCAGCTACACCACCTAGTGCAGGTCAACATGAGCGTGCCACCTCACATGGCCGCTCCCATAGTGCCAGTAGCAGTAGTAGTGCAGCTGGTGCTGCGCTGTCCATACCAGGACACAGCAGGCCACGTGGACATGGCCCTGGATGTTCCCAGCGGGGACACAGTTCCAGTGACCATGTGTCATCAGACAGTAGCCATTCTGTACCTCTGCCTGGTAGTGCCCATGCAACCTCTGGCAAGCACAGGACACATGGCCGTGGCCGGTCACAGTGAGCTGTACAACCTGGTCTGTACAATCTGGAGCTGTCAATAATACCCTTGTGTAGGCCTCACAAATGACAGCACTGTGTGCACACATGCACGCACACAGCAAACACAACTGTAGGGCTAAACAACACCCACATGCATACGGAACAGACATGTCCAATCAAATCACCGGCCCTTACCCACACACATGATGTCATCCATTGGTGCAGCCTCTGCCCCTGGCAAACAGTATCACCCTGTGCATATGATGAAGCCTGTGCTGCATCCCTGTCATCCGCACCATCGGTGCAGGGATATGCTCAAATGGTCTGATGCACAGGGTGAACAGAATAGTGAGAGGTGTATCTAACATTACTCGTGTATGCATAGTGAGGGATGTGTATGTTGCAGTGGTTGTGTGTGAATACTGAGAGATGTGTATGTGACATCAGTTGTGTACTGTTGACATGCACCAGTCATACCATGTAGTCCAGGTGCAGCATGCATTGTGATATGTTCACAGTATGTGTATTGGTTACAACAGTAACAGCATGTTGGTAATGACGCCCTGGTTCCCTCCTATGGTGTACTGGCATGTGCCTACAGGTAGCAGTGTTTGCAGTCCCCCATGAGTAACTGTGGAGTACTCACAGGCATGTATGGCAATATCAGCATGCTAAATGTACCCTCAACCTGACTGTTGGAAAGTCTAATATGACACAGATGTCCGCACATATACTGCACCTGAAGCATGTGGTCAGTTGAACAGGGTACAGCGGACAGAGATGTGACATACATACCAGGAAACATTACAGGTATGTTGACATGGTGCAGGGGTTGTACACAGCGGTCTAGCCAATGATGATGTTAGACACCACTTGATAGCATGAGGCCACACTGTGTAGCAGTAATACCCTGTCACATTACAAGAACATGGCCACATTCACGGGTTGGACACCACTATAACGCACACCCCATAGTGTTGAGGTGAGGACCCTTGCCTATGTGGTCATCACCCTCAGAGTACTTTGCACCCACATGACGTGACACAGAGAAGGAACATGCACAGGTAGCCAGCACGGCTGGGACCGATGGCTTCAACAGGGTAGTAGACTGCATCACCATGAGGGGTTAGTGATCCTGTTTTCACTGTATGGTAGCATACACCCTCACACCAAGCACCAGATAGCCATACATACATACATAGATACACACACACACTATGGTGACCAGAAATGTGTATACGGATAGCCGATGTGTGTGATGCACCACACCTGCCGACATCATGCTTTCCACACCACAGTATGTACAGATCTCTACAACGGTGTACAGGGATGTGTAACAACTGGGACGTAATCCCCACGATATGTGGCATATGTGTTCACACAACTGGACACACATGGCAGTACTGGGAATGATACACCTGCCATATGATGAGACGTTTGATAGACATGCAGCAGTATTGTCCGCATTATGTCTACCAATGCTATGTCTGACAATTGTGCTGCTATATGCACACAGGAGGATGTAGGTGTTACAGGTGTCATGTGACATACAGTTGGTAACACCTGACTACTGTGTCTGCGGTATGTCATCACCATCAAGTAACAGTGACATAGCATACTGTATGCACATGGCATGGTAGGATGGTGTGTGACACAACTGTGAGCCATCCCCGGCACACATACATTTACACAGGTAGATCACCACTTTATGTACACACATCCCTCCATACGTGCTGTACAACCAACCATACTGTCTGTATGTCACCATATACAGGTGTCAATGATGGGGCTGCATTGCGACTGCATGTTGTAGTTGGGTGCAGCTGTGTTATGTACATTGGCCACTGCACATGCATGGTTGCTGCATGCACAGTACAGATTGTACATGTGTCTCCTGTAGCCATGTTTGTATGCATTGCTATTGGTGGACATGTGTGTTGACATAATTAACACATGGACTGTGGTATTATATCACGGGTGTCATGGGCGACCAGTACAGGGGTATGTGTCCTCGGTCAACATTGCTACCTCCTGTACTGTGAGCATTCAACAGACATGGACCCACCTTCCATTTGCGTGCATATCATTGCTTAGGCCACTGTTCTGCATGGGGTACAGCAAAGGCTATGCTATGTACATATGTGTTGTGTGTGCGGTCCATGCACACATCCACTGCAATCACATGTATGACATATCCAGACGTGTGTTCATTGGTGTACAGCAACACTCATCTGTCACAGCTGTGTAAGACTCGGGGCCCCTGGTATGTCTTGAGCTGACCTGGTCATGTATAGTGGTATCATTGCAATGCATAACACCTGTTGGAACCCTGTCGGTACATGTGTACTCTGCACAGTTGGTGTAGACCTCTGTACAGCCCACTGGTCATGTGTCACACGGTGTTGTGGTAATGTATGGCTGTGTATTGCTGCACCAATGACATGGTGATGTCTTGAGGGCTACAGTGTAGACTGCGGTGTGTACGTCTGTGATCTGCACCTGTGACAGCTGTGATGGCAGCTGAGTGTGTACTGGTCACTGCATGTGTGTGACCACCCTGTGCGTGGGGACAGTTATACCTTACTGTGCCCTTCCGTGTTTACACTCCATCTGCATGCAAGATGGCCCTTTGCAACTGCTAAGTGTGTGAGCATGCCCAATACACGGTTGTGTAGATAGACACACAGGACAGTCCAAACTGAGCCCTTGTGTGTTGAGACTCCATCTGCATGCAAGATGGCCCTTTGCAACTGCTAAGTGTGTGAGCATATCCAGTATGCGATTGTGTGGATAGACACACAGGACAGTCCAAACTGAGCCCTTGTGTGTTGAGACTCCATCTGCATGCAAGATGGCCCTTTGCAACTGCTAAGTGTGTGAGCATATCCAGTATGCGATTGTGTGGATAGACACACAGGACAGTCCAAACTGAACCCTTGCATGTTGAGTCTCCATCTGCATGCAAGATGGCCCTTTGCAACTGCTAAGTGTGTGAGCATGCCCAGTATGCGGTTGTGTGGATAGACACACAGGACATTCGAAACTGAGCCCTTGTGTGTTCAGACTCCGTCTGTATGCAAGACGGCCCTTTGCAACTGCTAAGTGTGTGAGCATGCCCAGTACGTGGTTGTGTAGATTGACACACAGGACAGTCCAAACTGAGCCCTTGTGTGTTGAGACTCTGTCTGCATGCAAGATGGCCCTTTGCAACTGCTAAGTGTGTGAGCATATCCAGTATGCGATTGTGTGGATAGACACACAGGACAGTCCAAACTGAACCCTTGCGTGTTGAGACTCCGTCTGCATGCAAGATGGCCTTTTGCAACTGCTAAGTGTGTGAGCATGCCCAGTATGCGGTTGTGTGGGTAGACACACAGGACAGTCCAAACTGAGCCCTTGTGTGTTGAGACTCCGTCTGTATGCAAGATGGCCCTTTGCAACTGCTAAGTGTGTGAGCATGCCCAGTACATGGTTGTGTAGATTGACACACAGGACAGTCCGAACGGACGTGTATTACTAGGCGTGTGGCCATGGCCAGTGATACCGTGTGTCGGTGATGTCCCTCTGTGCATGGGCATGGCCGTTGACATCCTGTATAGCCATGGTGGTCATCCAGGCAACAGATGTCCATTTTCAACATCACGATGGATGTCTACCGAGTACACACTGGTCAACTATCTTGAAGGGTGTACTGTCTGTGGTGTGTCCTGTGTCTATGTATTGTTGTTGTAGTGCTCTGTAAATCTTACGTTGCCCCGATCATACCACTGCCATGTGTTTGTCTACATCTACCAAGGGACAGTAATATGTCTGTATGCTTTCAGACTGATCTCTATCTATACAATCTCTGTCAGCGTCCTTGTCTTTGCAGATGATGACACATGCCTAGAAGTATGCCTCTGGGAGTGCTGTGTTTAGTAATCTCGGTCGCGCATTCTGTAAATGCGTCATGCTGTAGTGTGATAGGGTAGTTAGGTGTATGTTCGACTCCCAGCCCTGCCAAGTGTGTGTGTGTGTGTGTGTGTGTGTGTGTGTGTGTGTGTGTGTGTGTGTGTGTGTGTGTGTGTGTGTGCGCATGCTCCTGTCTGCCTGGGGACTCAGTCATGCTTTTAGATGCCTCACACCACAGATATTTCCTACCGACGTCTTTGCCTTTGCGGATGATGACATGCACCTAGAAGTAGGCCTCTGGGAGTGCTGTGTTAGTAATCTCAGTGGCGCATTCTGTAAATGTATCATGGTGTAGTGTGATAGGGTAGTTAGGTGTATGTTCGACTCCCAGCCCTGCCAAGTAAGTGTGTGTGTGTGTGTGTGTGTGTGTGTGTGTGTGTGTGTGTGTGCGTGCATGCTCCCGTCCACTTGGGGACTCAGTCATGCTTTTAGATCCCTCACATCACAGATATTTCTTACCGGTGTCTTTGCCTTTGCGGATGATGACACGCACCTAGAAGTAGGCCTCTGGGAGTACTGTGTTTAGTAATCTCAGTAGCGCTTTCTGTAAATGTGTCATGCTGTAGTGTAATAGGGTAGTTAGGTGTATGTTCAACTCCCAGCCCTGCCAAGTGTATGTGTGTGTTTCCAGATGCATGACAACAGTACATTGCTTTTACAATATTCACTCACCATAACATCCGTGTAGCGTCTTTGCCTTTGCTGCTGTCTACAGGCTAGACGTATGCCTGTGTAAATGCTGTGATCTATTAATCACCGTTGCACATTCTGTAACTGCGTAATGCTGTTGTGTGGTACAGTGGTTACGTTTGTGTTCTGCTCCCAACCCTGCCACGTGTGTGTGTGTGTGTGTGTGTGTGTGTGTGTGTGTGTGTGTGTATGTCTGTATATATATATATATATATATGTATATATATATATATATATATATATATATATATATATATATATATATATATATATATATATATATATATATATATATATATATGTATGTTGAGTTTATCACTCTTGAATGTGCTGCATTATCTATGCGTGATCACCTTGGATGTATGTACATCTGATATGGCTCTGTGATAGTGCACATACTGTGTGCTGTAGTGATCGTGGGTTATACTTGTGTAGTGACCAGTTATTGTGTTGCTGGGTATTACAAAGGGCATTACTACAGTACCTTTGCATGGTCGTATGCACATCTCGGCGACAGTCAGCAGTGGTTATTACTTTACAGGGGGAGTATGGCTCATACCCGTATGTAGTAACTAACAATTCTATGCAACTCACATTACTGACTCACGTTTATCCACAGGTTGTGGTACAGATCCCAGGACTGTATGTGTATACAGCGACAGGTGCAGGACTGGGTTAGTGTTGGATGCATGGATGGGTGTCCATGGCCAGTAATGGTGATCTCTACAGGCTGGCAGGTACAGTCTGTGACTGTCCCACAACCTCCTGTATATGGCTGACACATGCTGTACTTGTATATATGCAGACACACACATGTACCCCAAACAGCTAGGGCTATCACATAAACCCATTGCATCACCATTGGGCCATGCAATAACTGTTGTCCCTCACACACACACACCTATGTGTAACTTGGAAGGCTCAATGACATCTCTGGAAATGTAACACCACACCCTGTACATATGATGTCACCTGTGCCACCACCTGTGATGTGTAACATTGATGCAGGATCAGACTAACCTGGTGCTGATGCACACGGTGGCTGTATTCCACTGTATTGATGTTAGAATGCTGTTAACACAAAGTGTGATACTTCCAGGTGTATATCAGCAGGCATGATGCATTGCAGCTGTGACCATCAATGTAGCATAGTTTACAGCACTGTTAATTCTGATGTTGTATTCTCCATCCATGTGCCATTTCACTGATGTGTGTAGTATTGGCAGCATGTGTGTCTGAGTGTGCAGTATGTGTGTGATGTGTGTAGTACACATGTATACATGCTTACAAATGACACTGGTATACACGACATTACCCAGGCTTCACCATTAGGTACACTAGCTTACTCGTTCTTCAACACGCGCACACGTGCTGACACGCACGCACACATGCATACTCGGGCTTACTGGTGCACACGGACGCGGACACACTATGGGCAGGTTTGCAGGTAACATCGGTGGTATCCATGGCGTACACCGTCAGTCTCCTGACTTTCCTAGGATAGCTCATAATGAGCCTCTTCCACTGAGTACTGACAGTGAACATGTGACACTGCTCCAGTAAGATTACAGTATTTTAAACATACACACTCATGTTGTCACCTGTCTTCTACTCCACTAGTCCCCTTACCCACACTACACTGTAGAGGCTTGGCCCATATGGCATGACATATTGTGATTCACTATCCTCAGCCTCACTTGCATCATATTGCCTACAAATACTTCGTTACATCTCTGACAGAGTGCTTCCACACATAACATCCAGTACGCAGTTGCCATGTTGTCTCCAGCTTGCCATTCATCTGCATGGTGTACTAACATCTAACTAAACCTACATTTTCCATGTCTATTATAAATATTAGACTTGTTTTGAAGCGCAGCACATTCTCGTGGTGCTGCGCTATGCTTCCACACAGGAGATCGGGGGAGGACAACTACAGTTTTATTGATATCCAATGAACAATAATGCCACTGACCTTAGATTTGGACATTGGCATGCTTCTTCGACTGTATTCATACCATATTTGCAGCTGTCATTGCTCCGTTTAACAACATCCAGAATGTTAGTCGCCTAACATTCGGGTACATTTCTGCACAATACTCTGCTCTTGTACGGACAGCTGACTGTTTCATGTATCACATATTTGCATAGCTTTCCCATACAAATGGGGTATGTTGCAAATCCCGACATTGTCCGTGCAATGTTCGTGTTACGGGCAGTCTTACACGCCCTTACAGGAGTTTGCTGTATAGCTTGGCAGACATCTTTCCTTGCTGTACTCTCACTCTACTCGTACACACCAGAGGCTTTGTGTATCATGGCCTAGTTTTGCTGTGTGCTATATCTATTTGTGGTGTGTGCATGGCTGTGGGTATGTCCCACTGTCATTTGTAAAGGTGACAGCCCTAAAGGTACTTCATGTAGACTGCTGTGTCATTTGAAATGTCAGCACATACCTGCGGCCAATACTGAACGTCCTACTGCAGCGCTTTTCATAGCGTCTGAGTTATCTTGCAGTCGATAATGCTGTTTCCTCAGACATACCCCATTTGTATCTGATCATACCTCTCAACCTCCTAGAGCAAACTCTGGACAAAGCCTTAACTGATGGGGGGACAAATAGGGGCAGATTTTAAATATTGCTCTTACAAACGTAGATAGTTGACAGAATAATAGGTTTTGCATTAGTATGACTTTTCTGAAGGATTTGGAGTCTTAAACTCAAATGTTTGTCATTATTTCATGACTTCATTTCTCAGGTATTTGCCAGACAGGTACAGATTTTAAGAGGAACACACCAAACATATGAGGCAAACTCTGCACATTCTGCGTAAACCCGTACAGTTGCGAGGTATGTCTCTGATACAGGATATCAATTGTCTGACACCAATACACACACTGTATGGCAGCATCGCAGGCCAGATGCCATTACATTTCTATTGCAGGACACACCCACCCAGAGGGTTATATTCCTTACAAAGGCCATCAGGTGCTTATCCACACTAATTATTCTATCATGTACCTTATGTGTATGCCGGTATTTGCGCTTTCCATCAGTGGAAGAGCTCACGTACGAGTATGGGGGACTGGACACTGTATCAGTGACACTGCATGACACCCTGAAGGACACATTTCTTTTGAGTCTATTAACCTTCCACATTGACTTTCACAGGGCATACATTGTCATTCACATTTGTCGAGTACATGCTTTTGACTTGTACATGTTTTGTCATTTGTCCTGACGTCTTTCTTCTCACCTGTCCACCTAGTATCACTAGTTCTCTACATTTATTTTGGACAGGCTACCTTCATACCTCTCACCTGTACACATTATGGGTACTGCGCCCGATGTTTGACCTATGATCTTGTTAGATTTGTCATAATAATGTGCCTTTCTGGTAAATTACTGGCAAGGCATTACGGACTGTGCGGTTAGATAATAGTGACTGACATTTCTATTTCATGATTACTAACCCTCATAACATTCGTATTCCTGACTATGCCATTATTCTATCAATGTTCTGACTTTGTCTGGGCTATATTTAATATAGTCCCTATTTGTATGCCATGTACTATGCCTTAGTCCAGCTGTCTTATTCTGACAGTTTGGCAGGTATGGTTACCATTTTGGTCGTATGCATGTCCATCCATGATAATCGCCTACATGACACTGATATAGGTCCCTACGTCTTTCCCCAATGGTTTACACAAAATCCAGTAGATGGGTTGAACCTTTTTGGAGAATGTAGGCGTGTGCTATATCCACATAGGTATATTGATCACTCCCATGGGGCGGACCTAATAAATCTGTGCCAACCAACACCTAGGCCCATTTCTGCATACCCATGATTCCCATACCTGACACCCCTCCACAGTACCTATTAGACATGTTTAATGTGAGCGATAATAAAATGTGAGGACACTTCTAAGCACTCCCCACTCTCCAGATATCGGATCGTACGTCATACATTCTATCGACCCATGTGTTATTACCCTTGCACCTGCTACTGTTGCATGTACAGCTATATTGTAGTTGCAGCTGTTACTTCATTTGGGTCAATGACGGTTCTCACTTCGTATGGGATCAATTTTTGGGGTCCTGCAAAGGACACCTATATTCATGTTTAAAGTGTAGAACTTGCAGGCCTGTCACACTGGTACTTTCCGGGCAATGGTTTGGAGAGTAGCGGTTTATTCACCTTTCATGCATGTCTGTCTGTCTATCCATAATAGTTATACCGTGACCTATTTATGTACATGTGTTATATCTACAGGGACATATGTTTGTTGTGTATAGATATATACATGTACATATATACATATGTCTGTACATTCCTCATTTCATAATTTGCTTTGGTTTATGTCTGTGGATTATGTGTATACACAGATATATATATATATATATATATATATATATACATATATATATATATATATATATATATATATATATATATATATATATATATATCCATATCATACCTTTCAACTGTACAGATTTTCGATGAATGTACAGCTGTTTGCCTCTTATCTTTGGTCTGCTTTTCATAACCTTGTGTCTATCTGGCAATTTAGTGGCATATCATTAAAGACTGACATTGGAATATAATGACAAGCATTTCAGGTTACGACTTCATACCCTTCAGAGAATCCATGCTAGTGACACACCTGTTATTCTATCCACTTTCTATGTTTGTTAGGGCAATATCTGGGGATTGTCCCTATTTGTACCAGTTGTTTTCATGGCTTTGTCCGGTTTCATACTTTACGGGGTTAACAGGTATGAGCCATGTATATATAACATGGAGAAAACAGCATTCATTTGCTATGCTGTGGGCGGATTACACACGCGCAGGTGCACTTGCATATCCTTATTGTGGGTTACATATGTTTAATAGATATTTGTGTTTACGTGGCCTTTCATACTTCTGACCGTAACAGTTACATATCTGTATTCCAGTTTACAGACTGATGTGAAACACATGTTCACCTTTACATATTTAAATGTGTGTACAGCACGAACACATTCATTACACTCTAAAGTTATATGTGCAGTGGTCGTAGGTGAACCAGGACTGCATTCACGTTGGCGGATAACGGAACCACTATGCTATTGGTGTTCTGCCTCATTGATATGCATACCCATAATACTTAGCTACATCAACATACACCTCACCACTTCACTTACAACACAGGCATCCATTCTCCTGCTGGGAAAAACGTGGTACTACATATTATACATTCCCTATTGCCTACTGCTGTGGACCCCGGCTGCATTGTTAATCACTCCAAGGATATGCAGAACACCAAGACATATAATCCTGGCACATACAGATCTTTGATTGTCAGGGTGATCATGTAGTGATCTGGGTTTAGGCTTGTCCGCCTGGTGGACGGAACTTCCCTGGCTGAGTTCAAATGTCAGACAAACCATATGGGCAGGGAGTTTCTCCCTATTATAAATTTTTACTTGTGTTTATAGACACAGGTGTTTGGGCACCTGCCAACAGCTTATTCTGTTGGCAATACATATTATGGGTGAGGTTGTTACAGTCCATACTCCACGGTGAGGGGTGTTCCCATTCACATTTCACTGTTACCTATATTCAGTCATAAAGTGACTACAGGTATGCAGTTGTACATTACACAAATGTGAAGGGTTGTTACTGTAAATATGTACGGACCATACCTCTCAACCTCTTAGAGCAACAAATCTGCGCAAAACCTACATGATGGGGGGACTAATAGGGACACATTTTAATTATTGCTCTTACAAGCTTAGAATGTTGATAGAATACTAGGTTTTGCATTAGCATGATTAGCATAGTTTTCTGCAGGATGTGGAGTCTTAAACTCAATATTATTCTCATTATTTAGTGACGTCAATCCTCAGCTATTTACCAGACAGGTGCAGATCATCAGAGGCACACAACAATAATTTGAGGCAAAACACTGGTCATTCTGCAAATATCTGGACAGTTGAGAGGTATGGTACGGACCTCTGTATTAGGCTGTTGTGTTCTGGCACATCAGTAGCTCAGCATTAAAGACTGAAGTTGGAACGTGCTGGCGGACAGTTGGGTTTCAGACTTACTCTGGACATTAATGCCATTGTGCAAACTGTTATTCTATCATATTTCTATGTTTCTAAGAGCTATCTTTACCAATTGTCCCTGCTTTTTGACCTTTGTCTCACTTGTATTCATGGCTCTGTACAGATATCTAGCTCACACAGGTTGACAGGTATGGTCAGTCATGCCTGTACACAGTAAGTATCCCTCACACTTGGTCAGAGTTGTCCTGTTTACGTCAGTGTCTTCCTCACCCTTATGCCATTTGCCACTATGCGAATGTGTGCAATATATTCTCCCGCCTATTTGTGTTGGGACACGTGCGTCACGGGAAGGTGTTTTTTCCTGGATAGTGGGTTATGCATGACCACTTAGGTCTGGACAGTGTCATGGACCTCTAATTCATGTTCTGACTTGTGTCCAGATATCTATAGGATTGGACATCATGTCGTCATACCCATTCTACTATTTACACAAGTTAGTTATCCCGTGAGGGATATCCCAAAAATTGGACAAGACCAAAACAAGACCGATATCGAAGATTCTTTTGGCTTTATGAAAATGTGCAGGGGGTTTTACATGCAGGGGATACATGGTTTGCAATCCTGACACTGCCTAGGATGACAATACCTACTACATATGCGTAGGGGTCACTATGTGTAGCTGTGTCTGCAACGAACCAGTAGGCCAAGTACGGCTGGATTTGGTGGGCGTTCTGTTATGGGGTGGGTTGTGTGATGTGGAGGGTATGCTGGGTAGGGCATTATGCATCCAGGTGTGTTGCATTTGTTATGGCCAGTTCCATCAGGACCAATCTGTCGGTATGTGACAATGACATATCTATACATTTGTCTTTCACATTTCCATATTCATATGTTTGTGGGATTGTGTTCTACACTATGGCCTGTCTGCTTGTCTTGCAGCTGTTTCTCCATGTGTTTGTGTTTCTTTCCACTTCACCGCTGCCCCCTTCTACACCTCCGGTTCACCTTTTCTGCATACGACACAGTATCGACTTTGCGGATTTTACTATTACCCATCCACCCCTCACACGCAAATTCCTCACACCCCATAGATCACTACTTTGGTTGTTGGCCCATGACATGGCCAGAGTAACACATTGACTACCCTACATGTGTCAGGTACCTTTATGGTTGTGTGGACTACCCTGCCATGTTTGATTTCCACGTGCTAAACCTCATGCACATAGGTACACGCTCATACTTCGCCTTCATTACTTGGTTGGTATACCCGGGTACTACCCATTTGACTGTGTCACATACAAGTTCGGCTTATACTGCTGACTTCCAGATTTTGCAAACCTGTTGTGCTCATTGGTAGGATGGCACCTTTTCCTATGTCCATGCTATTCTTTACACATATCCGACTGTTGTGGACAATGCCTCCCCACAGTCGACAGTTGTGTTTCCACCTTTTCGATTGGCCACAGTGTGACATTTGCAGTGAACACAGCACATTTTACAGGCCGACACATACCCACAGTCAGTTTGGCAGATAGAACTTACAATTCATGCATATATCTAAGCTTAATCTTGTAGCATTTTGGTGGCTTATTCTGTTTCTTCTGCCATTTATGGAATATACGTACGGAGAAAAACTGTTTAATGCAACTATTACATGACATCTGAGGAATAATTATGTCCTATAATCTCTGGACATTTGCCATGTTTACAAGTTTGTGTCAGGACACATCTTCCCACAGAGGGACTGTTTCTCGGAAAGTGGGACAGGTGCTAATCTTAGTCGACGGTACGGATCATACTGCTCCTTTCGGCCTACATGTGTCCTTATTGTTGTAGCTGTTTATATGCTCCTTCTGTTTCATTTACATGCGTATTCTTTTTCCTATCACATTTGGTATGTGGAATACGGACATACCTTTTGTATGTGACTATTACATCCCTTGTGGGATATGATTCAGACATCTGGCCACTACATATATCTACATTTCTCCTCATGTATTTTGTTATGGACATATCTGCACAGCTATGTACCCTCCCTCACATTATGGGTCAGCTGGTGACCCTCTCCATTGGGCTGGGCGTACCTCCTGGTGGCGCTAACATATGATACGTTTCACTTCCACATGGTATAGCTATCAACCTACGTTGGACAACGGGCACACGGTTTTCATGTCATTTGTTCAAGGTAGGGACCCGTTATTCCCTACCGTGCATTTGTGTTTGCTTCTTCATTTTCTGTTTGCAGGGACTATCTTGCATGCTTTGCATATGTTTCATTATCCACAGACACTGATAGGTGCGATTACTATTGCAGGTGGAATATAATATTCAGCAGTTTAGGTTGCTCCTCGAAAGCCAACATTGACCGCCTCCTGTGCAACCGATATGCCCCATGCACTCGCGCATGTTTCCTATGCACGTGGCTGTGGCGGCTGCGCGCCTTCATTAATATGCATATGGCATGACTACTCCATATATATGCATACGGCTGGCGCAAGCCTTACCGACCTTGCCAAGCTTCATGAATCCCAGGGAATATATTTTAAGGACATTGCTTAACATTCTAAAGCTCTCACTCTAAGTAAGCATTTTATGGAACAGACATCATTGAGTCAGGGTAAACATGTGCATTATTTATTTTATTTTTATTTTATTTTATTTTACATTTGTTAACGGGCTAGTCCAACTGGAATTATTTCCATTTCAGCAGAGGCCGGGAGAAAAGCTCCACAAAGACATAGTAACTAATTACATAAGATGCAATAAAGAGAAAACATCAAAACAAAACATATATTATATGAAACTTATTGTATTCAGAATTAACATTTGTACAATAATGTACTCATTGTTCTTGTAGGCAAAACACAAGTATAGCTTATTTAGCATAAAAAACATCATAAGAAAGAGAGAAGGACATGAAGAGACAGTATGGAAGTAGAATAGATATTTAACTGAAACCTCAGTAAACTGAGTAATATAAACAGAAGAAGGTATAAAGGAGGGGTAAAAGATAGAGAAGTGAGTAAGTAAAATAGAGGGTAGCAGAAGTTACAGAGATAAAGGGGAACTAGGAATAATCGAATATCAGGTTTCAGTCTGGGTTAAGGCAGGGACATAGCCAGTGTTTTGTAAGGTGAAGTCTAAGTTTTTGTTTAAGGACTGGAGATGAAACAGAAGTCAGTTCAGTGGGCAGTAAGTTCCAGTATTTACCAATGGAGTTAGAGAAGAGGGAGTCTCCTGCAAGGTTATTGGATTTGGTAGCAGTAACTAGGAGTTTGCTGGAGGAGCGAAGTGAGTTCAGGTTAGAATAAGGGTGAAGAGATTAGAAAATGAAGGAGTGTTGTTTGGCTGATAAAAAGTTCTTTGGATGATGGGAAGTTGGGAGAGAAGCAGCATGTTTTGTAATTCAAGCCAGTGAAGTTGTTGTAGGTTCAGACAGTGGTGAGTTCTAAATTGATTACCAGTAACAAATCTCGCTATACTATTGTATGTGGTGGTCAATTTAGAAAGACTAGATTTCTTCAGGTTAGTATAGATTGGTGAGGCATAGAGAAGAGTGGAAATGAGATGAGAGTGTGCCAAGGTAGCTTTGGCTGTAGGGGATAAGAAAGTTTTAATTCTATAGAGGGAGCACAGTTTCATATGTACTGTTTTAATAGTGTTGTTTATGTGATAGTCAAAGGTAAGATTGTTGTCAATAGTCACACCTAGCAGTTTGGTAGTAGAGTCAGGTGATATGAGTGTTGTTAATAGAAGAGATAGAAGTCCAAAGGGGATCTGGTAGTGGGTTTGAAAAGGAGGAGTTTTGTTTTTTTGGCATTAAGAAGTAGGCAGCGTTTTAAGAACCATGTTTCAACAGTATGGAATACCTTTTGAGTAATGGTTTGAAGCTCTGGGATAGTTTTAGCAGAGCAAATGAGTGTGGAGTCATCTGCATATTGTATGCCTGCGTGGCTTGTGGAATAGCTACTTGTAAGTCATTTATGAATAGGGAAAAAAGAAGGGGTCCAAGAATTGAGCCTTGTGGTACACCAGTGAGATTGGGAGAAGAGAGGAGAGTTTACTTTCCCAGAGGACAGCTTGTTTCCTGTTAGAAAGATAGGAGGTGAACCATTGGATAGTATTAGGTCCAAAAGCAAGCGATTCCAGGATTTTTAGGAGGAGAGGGTGATTGACCATGTCAAAAGCTTTTGATAGGTCGATGAAAAGTGCTGAGGAAAGGGTATTATTGTTGCGGTTCTTGTTAATGAAGTCAGTGAAGGAAAGGAGAGCAGTGGTAGTACTATGAAAAGGTCTGAAACCATGTTGGCAATGAGATAGTATGTTATGTTTAGTTAAGTGATTCATTAGTTGGTGGTGAATACATTTCTCCATGATTTTGCTAGTGGAGACAGGAGGGCAATGGGTCTATAATTAGAGTAATCTGTAGAGTTTCCTCCCTTATGTAAGGAGGTATAATATGTGAGATTTTCCAGATATCAGGGATGTTTCCTTCTTTAATGGTTCTATTTATAAGAATAGATATGGGATAGGCTATTTCAGTGGCTGCTTTTTGAAGGAATTCAGATGGAAGTTGGTCAGCTGATATATATATATATCTATATATATATATATATATATATATATCTATATATATATATATATATATATATATATATATATATATATATATATATATATATATATCTATATATATGTTCATAAATGCGTTGTTTAAGTTGACGTTCTGTTTTACCCAGATAAAATGCTGGACATAATTTGCAAGTGGCTAGATAAACAAAGCCTTGACTTTCACAGGTATATTTATCATTAACTGAATATTGAATTCCTCTAATATTAAAATAAGAACCTATTTGAATGTATTTACAGTATTTACATCTACCGCATTTAAACATGCCCTTAGTATGCTTGCATTTTTATTTATTATGCGGTGCTTCAAATAACATTTTTAAATTAGGCCCTTTTCTAAATGTTATTAAAGGTTTAGGACCAAGAATATTACTAAGGCCCTGATCTTGTAAAATAAGATCCCAATTATAACAGAAAATGTCTCTGAGTTCATCTGAGATGTCATTAAACTGTGTCAAAAAGCTGGTTATATATTTAAAATTGTCCGTTGGGACTGCATGCATGTCATTCATTACAGCCACCCCCACAAAGTCAGGTTCATTGACACTCAGATAACCTCTTGTCAAAATGGGACCTAAAGATTCACCCTGTCTCTTGGACCTAATTTTTTTAATCAAGGTGTTAATTAACATTAAAGGATAGCCACAATTAATAAACATGTTTCGTAGACGGTTACATTCTGTAACAAAATCGTCGTCATTAGAGGACATCCTCAAAGCTCTAACCAACTGTCCCTTTACAATGCCTCTTTTGAAAATATGGATGATTGCTTGTAAAATGTAAAAATGAATTACTGTAAAATGGTTTCCTGTAGGTAGTTGTCCTAAATCTGTTGTTAGCCACATCCTTACTTAAAAGGATATCTAAAAAATTAATTATATCCTCATGAAATTGAAATGTAAATTCCAAAAAAGGCATGAAAGTAGCCATGGTTTCCACTAAGTTTTGAGCATAATCATTATTACCTTTCATAATAAAAAACATGTCGCCCTGGTAATGAGTGTACCAGACGACCATGTTTTTAAAAAGAGAATGGGAAAATAAATAAGTATGTTCCCAGAAAGCCATGACTGAATTGGCAAAGCTCCTCATGGAGAGCCCATGGCAACACCTGATTTTTGTAAAAAAAATTCACCTTTAAACATGAAAAAGTTATTACTTAGTACTATGTCTAAAAAGGATACAATCAGGTCAATGTCCTTACCTGGGAATTGTTTTAAGAGCAAAAAATCCCTTACCCATTCAATACCCACGTCCTGCGGAATTACAGTGTACAGATTCCTTATATCCACTGTAAGAAACCTATAAGATGCATCAAAGGGTATTTTATTGAGATGCTGTAAAACATGCCATGAGTCACGACAAATTTGAGCTTCTGATTTCAACGCTTCTTTAAGCCTAAGATCTACCCATTTAGCACAAGCATATGTAATAAATTTGTGACCATCTATAATAGGACGCAAGGGAGGGTCATGAATATTCTTATGAAGTTTAGGAACCCCAAACATGACAGGTGTTAAAGGAGCTTGCATTGTTAAATAATGATAGGTATCAATAGAAATAGATGCATCAATAAATCACTTAGGAATGTTTTAATACATTGATATGCTTGATTAAGTTCATTTAATGATACCTTAGCATAATTAGTAGTCAAAAGCATCTTATACATCCTGTTTTCATACTCTACTTCATCCGTGTACACAGCTCCACCACCTTTATCTGGTTGCATGACAATCGATATTGTGAACTTTAACATATTTAATTAATTCCTTTCCTCTGTTGAAATGTTGTTATTTTGTATGTCCAAATTGCGATAATAATCAGCTATTAAAGCCATAAATGAATTTCTGACATTCTTTCAAACAGTGCTAAACTATTTTGTAATGGAGGGTTAAAAATGCTTGCCACATGCTCATTGTTAAAACACTATTTTGATTACCAAACATTGCATTTAAATTCATTTTGCGAACAAAACTTTAAGATTGCACAACAAGCGAGCTAAATTAGGCTTCGTGTTCGGCACAAAATTGAAACCTTGGTCAAAAATTCAACCATATCCTGTTTGGAATAACCACAGAACTAAAATTATAAACATTGAAATCACCGCCAAATGCTGCTAAGAACTGTTAAATGTCCTTTGTTGGTCTACTATGGTTACCTCCTAAACGATTGTTCTTAAAATTGAAAAGGTTGAGCGTCAAGCTGGCACCTCGCGCGCTATGCTAAAATCTACTGCCAATCATTAGCGGGACCGGAGACTCCGCTTGTGGTGAGACTCCTTCTAACCGGGAAAAGCCAAAATACAACAACAACAACTCGCAGCATTTACACCCAAAAGAGCTATTAATTTGCCCCATTCTTCATGGCTGTCCATTTCTTGTCTTTACTTGAATCTGTACTATGTACTTTCTGTTTTCATTTCTTTTGCCTCTTCTTTTCTCTGCTGCTACTCCACTTTGCTTTTACTTTTACTTTACATATTTTTTTTTTTATTTTTCATCTCACCACTATTCTTCAGGATTGTCTCTTTTGTATCCTCCTTTTGTATTTCTCCTCCATAATGTCCACTCAGAAATATCTATTTAATTTTCTACCTCACTCTGCACCACCATTTCTCTAAGTAAATCATCCCACAGCTCCTCCCAACTGGAAGGCTTTAGTTATATATCCATCATTTGCTGACTCCAGAATCCTGCACACATCTCTCCAGTCTGATAGCTGCTTCTTCTTCATTTCTTTCACTACTCCATCATCTCCTTTCTGTCTCCATCTGCTGTCCTGTTTCTCCAGGCCACCTGTGTACCTTTGGATGGAAACAGAAGTGCCTCCCTCCAAAATGATTTCTGCTCAGATCAATGACAAGTAGTACAAGTTCCCTGGGTGCATTGGTCAAATTTTCCCTAGTAGTATAAATACCACCTTTCATCTCCCCAGAAAGAGGCTACTAATCTAGCGGGACTAACCTATTTTGTATAACAAAGGGTAAATTAAAATTATCTTCACAAGGCAATATTTATTCACAGGGAAGTTACATGTCTATAAATCATTCAAATGAACAGCTCCTATAGTGATACACCAATCAGGGTGAGAACTCCCTAACAACATGTGCTGGTGAAGCATTAGAGGGTCTCACCTGCCAGCACACACCAGCACAGATTAATTCACTCCCCTACACTCTTGACAGACGCAATACACAAGGACACAAAATGCACATACACACACACACACACACACACACACACACACACACACACACACACACACACACACACACACACACACAGTCATACATCCATACACACACCCACATGCTGCTAAGCTATTACACATGCAAGTCACACATCCACAGACACAACATCCAGGCAAACACCTGCTTGCTATTTGACTGCTAGTGTGGGAAGATGTCTAGAGAGCAGTCAGACCATAGCAGTGTATGCAGGTTTACAATTGTAGAGGTATTGACAGGGCATAGAGGCACACCATGCAATCACTGACATTAAAAGCATAGCACTGACCATTACAACTTATAGCAGAACATTAGAAAGGGGACATTGCCTTTAGATATTGGAATAGAGGGTTTTTGTACATAGTTACAAGGAATTACTACAGAGGTTTACTTGCTTTGTGTAAAGATATTTTCTGTATTCTAGAAGAAATCAGACTGGTAGAAGCAAGGCTACAATATGGAAGAGAAACAGACAGCACATACACATACATTTTGATGTGAGGTATGTGTAGGGGAGTTATATGCACAATAGTAACTACTCACAGAGACACATACATGCACACAGACAGACATGGGATTACCTGCACTGCATGCATACTCTGCATCCTGTACATACTTAGCCAGAGGTCATATCAGGCAGTTGTCATTGACCAGACACACATGTGCAAAAATGTGCACTTGACCACCACACACACACACACCCACACACACACACACACACACTCACACACACACACACACACACACACAGACAGACACACACACACACACACACACACACACACACACACACAAACACCTCAAACAAATCATGTGACACACTCACAGACCTTACACACACAGAATGCTCCTGTCTTTCATGACATACATATGACTAGGCAGCCATACACTGTATTCACATTATTTAGTACTACTCTACTTGGATCAGTCATCTGCAAAAGGGCTTTTTGCTTCCTCTGCCAAGATTTTTCCTACCAAAAGGCATCAGTGTGTGCCATATTATATGCTTTTTACTTCAATGCTCTTTATGTTAACTTGCATAGTACAGCGTAGTGGTGTTTTACAAGAGTCTATAGGAATAGATACTTTATGGCACTTCATTAGAATAGGCCCCAAGTCCAGCAACTGCATTTCAAAATGGTGTCAATACCCAGTGATGTTGAACTGCATTTGCAGACATATGGGCTCTGTGGGAATCAGAAGATGATTTCCTAGTATACCATCTGTGTGGCTTTGCATACTCAGGGCAATCTGACTATGAAACCTACTCAATATTTCATTCTTAGAAATTATTTTTTTTCTGGTTGTTTGAAGATCATCCCTGCTACTCATGATTTGATGTGACCAGGGTGTAAAACTACTACTAATCTGCAGTTGTGGCATCTCTTAGCCCAAGAACAACAAAATGAATTAGAAATTAAGACACAATTGCAGTGGTATTTATTATTAATGGAGACATACCTCAACTGTACATGTTTTTGCAGAATGTCCAGATTACTGCCTCATATTTTCAGTGTGCCTCCTCTAATATCTGTTCCTTTTCTTGGCAATAGCCGTAGGATTGGAGCTCAAGAAATAATGAGAAACATTTGAGTTTATGACTCCACATCCTTTGGAAAATTTATGCTAATGCAAAACCTGTTATTCTATCAACTTTCTAAGTTTGTAAGAGCAATATTTGAAAATCTGGTCTCTATTTGTCCCACCATCATTTTAGGCTTTGGTCCAGATTTTTTTTGCTCTAAGAGGTTGGAGAGATATGAAGGAGTGAGTGAATCCATCTCCTCCTGTTCATGTGTGTGGGAGGTTGAAGCTGTCATGTGGTAAAACTAAAACAATGCAAATAAAAGTCATAACATGGTTCCTAAGAACACCTTTGTTTCACAGTACTGATATTCCCTCAATCTCAGTCTTTTGTGAAATGGCATATATCCCCTTATACTCATCCCATCATCAGTTCAGTAATAGATTCTGGATAAATTTCAGCATTACAACAAAAAATCATCACTTTTGTACTTAACTGCAATTCAATGAAAATGAAAAGCACTGCATTTTTGGTGAACTGTGATTATATTACATAATTTCAATGAATTTATAGGCCATGTATGCATATCTGTTAAAACTGTCCTGCAGCCTTAATAACTTTTTGACAAACAAGTAGGCAGTGCAGGAAGACAGGTGAAAGGGGATGATATATACCGGGCCCTAAGCATCCCTCATTTTGTAACCTGACTGTGGTATTCTTTCGACAATCTTATGTAAACTAGTTGTAGTTCCCATACCTCTCAACTTCTTAGAGCAAAAATCTGGACAAAGCAATAAATAATGGGGGACAAAGGCCTGTAAAATAGGAACAATTCTTAAATATTGCTCTAAGCTAAATTTAAAATTGTATTTATTTATTTATTAAACATTTGTTAACCAGGAAAAGTCTGACTAGGTTCCACAGATCCTGTTTCCAGCAGAGGCCCGGGAGAAATGCTCCAGAAGTGCAAAAAGTAAAAAGTTGATAGAATAACAGGGCTTTTGCATTAGCTTGGATTTCTGAAGGGTATGACGCCTGAAACTCAAATAAATCTGTCATTACTTAATGACTTCACTCTAAAGATTTGCAAGTGACTTGTCAGAAAAATCACAATTTTATGAAGGAAATGGACCAAAAATATGAGGTAACATATCTGAAGCACTCTGCAAAAATTCTGTACAGTTGAGAGGTATGATTGTATTAATTTGATCTTGCTAACAGTATCAAACCCCGTGAATCATCTTTTTTGGATTTTCCTTGCACCCTGATACACTCCTCGCAGTGAGGTTACCAGCCGCTGTGCCGCCAGGGTACATCCTTCACTTGATGCTGCTTCAAAAAAGTTCAAGGATCTTTGAACTATGACAGGCAGACATTCTTTTAACATCAGTTTGTTGGCAAAGTGACTCATGCCTAAGTCGCCGCCAAACCTGTGACATAGATCCTGAACGGTAGTTTGCAAATTATCTCCTGGCTAAGATTTTAGTGTTAATAGGTTGACAAGTTTAGTTAATTAAGTTACAACCTACTTCCTTCATTAGCAATTGCTACATAGCTGGTGTTTTTTCTGGACCAATTCCCTGAAATCAGAATGTTAGTCCATTAGTCCAGAAAGCACTATATACACCCCCTGTGTTCTGCTTATCTGTACAAACAGGAATGCCAGAGTCTGTAAAATGCAGACTTGGATGAGTTTTTAATTGAAAAGTATGAACAATAACGCAAATGCTGGGACTTCCTGAAAAAGGGGAAAAAGAAACAACTATAGGTGCTCGACCTTCTCAGTGACATATGTAGTGATGATGTCACAGAATGAGCAAGAAAGTGGTTAGTGGGGTGGAAAAGGTAAAGAAATGGGCAGAGAGAAGTGGGGTTGTGGTGTAGTAAGGGTGTGGTTTTAGGTCTGGTTTTCTCCACCTAGAAAGGTAAGGCAACCCTATCCTTCAATATTATTTAAAAAAAAATGGCAATAGCCAATTGTAACATCAAGTTTGCAAGGGGAGGCTTATTCCATAGTCTTTAGGAGGCATTGTGTAATACATATTGCTTTTGGTGCAATTGACATTTACTTATAAGATCTTCTAAGTTTTGCTTTCAGCGTCTCTTAAGCAGTATACTCCAGGCATAGATATTCAAGTTGAACCTATTTAGGCATTGGCCTCAAAAAGTCATGCAGATATTGCTTCTAAATTGCTTGCATAATAAAAAAAAAAAAAATACAATGACAATACCTAAATCTTTTACACGTTTCCATGAAATATTATAGTCTGAATCCCTCCCAAACCAACTGCATAGAAAATGCATTCTGTTGACTTGGATCTGCTTCTACTGCCTCCATATAAATTTAGCTTTGATCCACCTCCACCATGACATGAGTTCTGCTTTATTCACTGTTTTACTCATTGAATTATGTATGACTTGACATATACACTGGGATTCAAAAGCACGATAGAGGAATGTAGTAGGCAAAATAACATCAAGCTGCAGCATGTGTAGTGGCAAGTGATTCATGCGAGACACACACACACACACACACACACATACACACACACGCGCACGCACACGCATGCACACACATGCACACAAGCACACACACTAACACACACGCATGCACACACACACACACACACACACGCGACACGAGCACGTGATGCAGACTAAAAACTCATACCACACACGCACACACACACACACACACACACACACACACACACACACACACACACACACACACACACACACAGACACACACACACACTCTCACACACACACACACACATGCTACACAGCATGACATAATGTTAGCTGAAAAAATACTATTGCATTATACTATACAACAATGTGCTTATATAATAAGATAGAAATAAGTGATATTATTATAATGATATTACTCAGAAAATGTAAATGAGAGCAAAGAAAAATGGCAAACTGATTCAGAAATGTATAAAATAATGCAGTGTGGAGCAACCACAAGAATCAGCTATTCATAGATCATAGGATTGATAGATTAGTACTAGGCTAATCATGTCTTTATGTAAGCTATTTCAAGCCTAGCCAATTATCCCCTGTGAGATTCTAAATCTTATACCTTGTGTTTGTAAGGCAAAACACCTTTAACCATTAGGCCAATCTTCCCAACCCTGAAAAAAAAAAAAAACACAAAAATGCTTGAAATTCAGAGACAGACCTTTGAAACCGTGTTAGGGGATAGCAAATAGTTTTGGCATGAATGTATATGTATAATTCTGTCTTTTGCAAACAGTAATCACAAAGATTGACTCCTCTTTCAGAGTCCCCCCCGGAACACACCTCAATATTTAATCTCTCTTTAATGGACTGTTGCTGGGTATTGATAGAGATGCCATGATGGAGATGGTAGTTATATGTCTCTATATGAAGGTTCATGGGATGTGGGAATACTCATGTCTGCAGACAACAATGTATGAGTAGCTTTGAGAATGCTGGCTATTGGGAACTTCTCTAATGAATAAACAGAGGGGAAAAAGAGGGTGTATACTCAGTGGCATTTACCTTAAGGTTACTATTCCAGTTCTCTTTCTTTATTTTTTTCTTTCTTTCCTTTAATTTCAGAAGGTAGTAGATGTCAGCTTGAATTCCCAGTGGAGAAAGGAGGCAGTCTGGCTTGCTGCAGCTAGGGTATTGGGAGCCATAGGCTGTGTACCCACATTGCCATCAAGACCCCACATGAGAAACAAAACAGTAATGTCAATTGTAAGGTATTCCTTTCCAGCAATTCCAGGTGGTCTGCAATGCATATAGGAATTATATAAAATATGTTAGTGAGCCACCCAGGCAGTGCACATGCTGTCCACATCTAACAAATGTGCATTTTACATAAGTTATTCATGCAGTGTGATCTCCTCCAGGGGACACCTTTTCACCGATGCTAGATAATTCATAGAACTCATTACGACTAATGACACAAAATAAGAAACACACAAAGCACAGTGAGAAATGTCTAGAAAAAATGGCCTACTTGTCAAAGACGTGGAAACATTGAAAATTGCAATAAAACAAACTGAATAAAATGAAAAGGAAAAAAAGTAGAATTTACAAATCAACAAATCCACAAGTAATTTATTGTAGCACTTTCGCACTACCGGATGAGTGCACTTCCTCAGACAAATTTACACACAATGGCAAACCTTATATATAAGTGTTAATAACACCAATTTAATCGGGCAATTGATTAATCAAACTATTGCACTCTACCCTTACATTTAAAAACACATAGCATAGTTAAATGCACTCATGATAAAGTGCAAGTATAAAATCCTATTATATTCAACAATATACCAGACTTTCAAAATATTTTTCATTGGTATATATTATTAATTTTATATAAAACATAACATTTAAAAGTAAAATATATAAATATATAATAATCCCCTGTGATTCATGAAGTTTGCACCAGGCGCAGGGCGCGAAGTAGCGAGGTATAATGCCAAATATGTCTGTCGAGCGATTTAGGGTATGCACCAGTTGCATCGCACTTCACCGGGCGATGCCATGATCTACGCAGTTTCTTGGCATAGGTAACGCGAAATCACCCCATATGCTAGTGTCGCACTCATGCTAATGAAGGCATACAGCTTATTCTGGCCAAAGTGTGTGCAGGCATATCAAGAAGCTTCCATTAAGGAAATGTGAACCAAAAACATGGTTTACATTTTCCCAAAACAGAACATCAGAGTTATGGAAGCGGACCAGATGCATGTGCCATTTACAAAGTTAACATATGCCAATGGCCAAATACACAGCCAGTGGCACAAGAAACGATGCACAACACCTAAAAAACAACATTTAATGTCATGTCCATAGTAACGCATAGTGCACAACCAAGCAGGGCATGTACGTACGCTAAACAGGAATACAAAGGAAATATATACAAATGGCAGAAATCGCAATGTGAGACAAATCAGGATATCACCATAATTAGCAATGGTAGGCATGGTGCACACCACAAGCAAGCACGCTATGGTTGCCAAGGGCCCGGGACAGTGTTCTCGGTGCTGTAATCTATGAATTAGTAGTCAATGCCATGCAAATGAGGCAGGTAATACTGAATCGCGAAACGTCTCTGGCTGGAGTAATGATGTACCTGACAAGGCACAGCCGCTTATAACACCGAGGAGTATATCAGATGTGATACATGACATCAGCAGAGTGGATGTACACTGTATCAGGTAAGCATTATTGGGAGCTATGCGTAAATCTGGCCTCGGCTTATTGCGGTTACAAGTTGTGCTGCAGGACAAGGGTGGGGGAGGAAGGTATGGAACCATTTAGCTGAGAGCACACATGGTGCCCAAAAGCCGCATGTGTACGTGGGATGAAAACGCGTGTTCAAACCTGCATCCTGGCAATAGCATAAACAGGAAGGTCAGGGAAGAAAGAAAGGAAATGCTGAAGCAGGGTAATTGGGCGTACTAATGAGCAATTAACACCAATCAACCCACACGGGGTGGCTTAATCGACGGCAGAAGACAAGCCTGCATGTAGAAACTCTGCAAAATAGGATAGGGGAGGCAGAGGATTGCAAAGAAAAGAGAGGGAGGACTTAAATGCAAAGATAGGAGAACTGGTCATAGCAGAACAAAGCAAACCCACAGTAGACCGCAATACAGAACACATTACGCAAGATAAGCCAGGTCTAGGAAAGTACAAATGAAAGCAGGCTGCTGGATGCATGCCAGCAAATGGTAGGTGTAACGGTACAAATGTAAATGGAAGGGTAGGAGGTAATTAATTCGGTGGCAGCCAAATGTAATGCAACACCAAAGGCAGCAATAATAGTGGTTCCGTTAATAAAACAAAGAAGATACCCTTGTAGCCACGATCAGCATATACACACTCTAAGTGACATCATCAGTGTTCACAGCAAAACAGTATAAGATAGTGTGAAAGCACCCAACACACACCTGTGTATTCTCAAACACTGCAACCATAGGTGTAAACAGACGGGAACTCTTTAAAAAAAAATGTAGCATGTTGGGAGATGCCATAGCTGTGGATTCATCAGCATGTGTTACAGACCGGCGTATAAAGCCAGGAGGATGATGCCGACAACCACTGTAGGGCCTCTGGAGGAGGAGGAAGAGTGTTCAGACCAAGAGTAACCTACCAGGGGCTACATATGATCTGGAGAGATAGTAGAGCATTACAGGGTTGATGGGGACATCTTACAGCAAATAGTATAGCTGTGCTGGCCAATACGCCTGAGAACCAGAAACAACAGTGGGGAACCCATCCCAGTGGACACAAAGGTGCTGTGTGTAAGCTTGCAAAATACATTAGCCACAGGTACCTTTCAAAGCGCCAGGCTGGAGATATAATGGGGGATCTCACAGGGCATCGGCATCCAGGGTACTTACACCAGTTCCTGGATGCCATGTTACCACATGCCAATGAGCATATATACTTCCTCCTGAACTCAGGAGTGAGTTGGCCAGCAATATACATCACTTCCACTGCGGTGGCACAGTACCCGGAGTTACTGGGTGCGATAGACGGCAATTTGCACATTACAAATCAAGTCACCACCCAGTGAGCATAGTAGGTGCTACATTAAACCGTAATGGGGATTCCACTCTATCAACTGCCGGTCATGTGCGGTAATGCCCAGGGCATTATCCTGATGTGTGTGTTGGCAGCCCTGGAAGCTACTTTTCACTTACTCCCATATCTGGCATGCCCTCAGAGCTGTATCAGGTATTTCTGTCAGGGGGATGATCCCACAAGGCCACCTGGTGGGGATGCTGGCTATGCACTGGAGCCATGGATGATGACCCCCATCAGAAATGCACACACACACCAATGCAAGAACGCCTACATGAGGCACACGCGACAAACTGGAATCATCATAGAGCATGTGTTCTGTGGGATGCTGGAAATCATGGTTCCGGTGCTTGACACATCTGGTGGAGCCTTGCAGTACTTTCCAGGCACGTGTGCCCACATCTTTCATAGTATGTGCCATGCTACATAATATGATTCATAAGCGGAAAACAGCTGCAGCAGGGGTCAATGGCCAGAGGGCCTCACAGCTTCCACCGCAATCGCTGCCAAGGCCAAAACAGAGGCACAGTGAGGATCCAGACCATGGACACACACTGCAGCCAGCTCCAGTAGTGGGCAGACGATAGGCTGCCCAATATGCCTAATGCCTTAAGCAAAGAGGGAACGTGATAGCACATACCTTGACAGTGTAGTCTCCCACGAACTGACACCCTCTCCACCTGCACACGCAAGTACAATGGATGGCACACAAACACGCACCACCTGTAAATTGTAGGATGTATAGGTGGCCCAAAGTGTGGACTCCTACACGGGCAGCCCTCAAACATTGTACACGTAACACGCCATTGTTGCCAGCCCATTGAAACAAGTCAACACCTCGAACAGTAGATGCCTCTATCAGCATCTGGTCGGGTGCTGTGTAGAGGTTCGTCAGCGCACATCTGCAGGGTACACACCCGATTGCAGAGGCAAAACACCAGCAGGGGCAAAACAGTGACTCCTGTCACCACAACATTGAGTAAGCAACTGTCGCCATTGGAAGCAGAGGCTATCAAAGGGAGCACATGTTTGTGTTAGGCACTGTCCTACTCCACACTCAGCACGGATTCCCCTGCTGCGCATTACTGAGGGGCTCCACAAAATGTGCAATCATGGATGTTGTGTCAAGGCAGGGGATATACCCATGACAGGCATTCATCACCCCAGCATGCTGCATCAACAGTTGTGTATGAAGGTGCAGTAGCACATTAGCGGGTGTAAGCTAATTGTGATATACATACCTAACCGCCGGAGTACAGCCAGTAAAACATCACATGGACATACCATTAACTGGACCCATCAATTTGTAAACTAACGGAGTTACCTCCATGTGAGTGTAAAGTGTGTAGTAACCGCTGTAGTGTACTTCACATACCGGGGTACGACATAATGTAGGCCAACCCCTGTGATGTCCAAGTGGTACATGCAGTGACTGTCGTGCATGTTCCCGGTCCCACGTCCCGTAAGGGATGTAACATAATCCCCGACAGCACAGGAATGCATACCAGATGCAGGTCATCAGAATATGTGTAGCACACGTTAAGCTGATAATAAGCGTTGCCCACAGCTGTTAAGCAATGTTTAAATATGACTATAATGGTATGTGTGAAACAGGGCTAAGCTTCGATAGACCACTGTGCAGATCACGGTCAATGATGTACAGAACAGGTGAAACCAGCATTAGTCACCCCTGAACAAATAGCGCCTGCTCTGAAGGGTAAGATGGCCACTGCCAGGAGTGGAACAGGCAATCATGCATACAATTACCCAACACTATTGCTAGCCAAGATGTAACGCATAGCAGGGGTTTGCCACATTGCAAATGACCAGTGTGGGACATACAGCAGATGTCTGCAGGCTGACACATACACCTGGCCAGTCACCCGGTAAAACCAGAACGCCAGTGTGTTGCATTGATAAAAGCTTATTCTAGTAATGAATTACGCTTGTGGCTACATGTTCCGTGGTCCTGTAACATGTAGGTGGAGTCAGATACAGAATAAGTGTTGCATGCAACTATTACATAAACTATAGGGAATATGTTTGTCCCATTAACTGAGGACATTTGCTATGTTCACAAATATGTACATGTCGAGGACACATGTGCACAAAGAGGGACTGTCCTCGCAGTGCGGATGGGAGGTAATTGTAACCCATGGCAGGTGTGTAATGTGACAAGTACAGACACAAATAAAAGCGGAGTCCAGGAAACACAGTATACAATCGAATAAACACAACAGTGAAAGGTGTAGCATGCCTGTAACCACCCCCTGTCTGAGATATAAGCTTTTATATATGTATATATATGTATATATACATATATATATATATATATATATATATATATATATATATATATATATATACATACACATACATACACATACATATATATATATATATATATATATATATATATACATATATATATATATATATATATATATATATATACATATATATATACACATATATAAGAGGCCTTATAGTGTGATATGTATGTCCAATATATAAAGAGTCACTGACATCTGCAAATATATAGATAGGTCCAATGACATTCAAAACACCTTTGAGGTACAAATAAATAGGATATCACCAACTATGGAACGTGGTCACACACCCATGCACTGGCATCAACCAGGAGGCTGAAAGACAGAAAGAACACAGTACTGGAACAATAGAACCGCAAGCAATATGACAATAGTAAGGACATGTAGTAACCGCTGCTGGCAGTCGCGTCCACGTAGATACCGCGGTACAACTGTGGTTGTGGAGTGATGTAGCCTGTGTATGTGTTTGGTGAGGGGTGCCATGTGTGTTTCCATGTGACTGTAATGTGTGTGTGTGTGTCCACATCGTGTGTGTCTGTAGGTGGCAACTTGGAGGTAGATAACGGTAGGTGTGGGTATACCTAGCCATAGGCATGCAGTAAACACTAGTCCCACATTGGGAGGGACAGCCCTCCCTGGGCATGTGTAGTCCTGACATGAAACATTACAAAGGGCAACTGTCCAAGAGTGTAGGACATTAGTATGCCCCAAATATTATGCAATAGTTGCAGGAAATACTCATGCCTGTATGTAAGAAACAGAAATATTACATGCAACTGATAATTAGGCAAGGTCCAAGAACAATTGGTATGTAATGAGGATAAAAGTATGTGCTATCCTTTAGTACTCGACCATGGCTATATGTCAGCCTGTAAACAACAATAACACTGTGTGACCCGCAGAGTGTCTAACTATGGCCATATGAAAAGGTGGCAAGCCATGCCACAGAGGGTCTGACACCAACACCACTGCAATGACTGCAAATATCTGGGACACACATGTACCCACTTGCAGGGATAGCGGTCATTTAGAAATATCCCTGCACATATCACCGTACATCCGAGGTATGGAAGTATCAACCTCACCTGCATACCATAGAAACCAATTAACAACGGCCCAAAGTAATTTTCCATAAAAGAAGTCTAGTAAGTGATAGCACTGTAATTAGGAAGGCTCACAATAACGCATTATATACAGACTATGTAGGAAATGCAAGCCCACAAAACCGTATATGCTAAGTACATCCACCTACATTCCCCCCAAACTGGAAACAGCCCATAGCAATACAGACCGTAATCACAGCACAAACATCCAGTTAGTCAATTACAGCTGCTGAACCATTAACATACCTTTGTGAGAGACACATTTAAAGGTGCCATGCAAATTGTATCCATTGTATAACGGAACAAACGGTGATGTTACAGGTGTTTGCAATAGTCCGTTATCAAATGGGTGGAATGACAGGTACAGTCACAGGTAGAAGCACACATACTCCGAGCCGTCACACACTCCACGGGGGACATGACTCCGAAATACACTTGGCTCTACACATAGCAGTTGCAATTACACACAACAAAAAACACAATACAGGCCGTCTCCCCCAAAGGCAGGGAAATGGCCAATGCCCAGGTGAAGAATTCAATTATACCCCACTGTTGCCCACTGCACTGGCGAATGGAGTAAACTGCACAGCTGAAGTGTAATGTAATTAGTCACACCAGAACACCAATTGGCGGCAGTAAACCACATGTTGCAGGTATCGACATATATAAGGATGACTTGCAAGATATGTAAATGTATGCTAATACCAAAAAAGCTCAAAGAGTGATACAGAACAGCGACATAAAGACGAAATACCATAATGATATCAAGGTATGTATAACACTACCTGTATGTAAAGTATGTTCTGTATTAAGTTATGTCAGTGTATGCATAGCCTGGTTTGCAGTAATTAAAAGTGTCCGCCATGCATAAAGTGGGAAATGGTATTTATGTAGTGATGTCTTGCTGATCATGACTAAAGCTTGTAGAAGTTAAAGGCGTCCAGCAGTGGGCCTAAGATAAACGGCATAGACACCACAAGGGATGCAACATGATGGCTATAAACAGAACAATGTCATACAACCTGCCGGCAGTGGCAGGGTATGTTCAACAAATACATGCATAGCAGGGATAGTATATGTGGATATACTGTAACAGTACGCATGTGTATGGGCATATAACGTCAATGACATGTCTAAAAGTGGTCCCGCTGTAAGTATGCTTTCAATTATGGGATACCATGTAACATATGTGTAAGGTATAGTACAGTAGATCGATATGTCAGATATGCTACACACAGGAGAACAGGCATATGATGCATACCAAAGGTATCGTGATAGTGATGTGAGCAGTATGTAATTAATTTATGTATAAACAGTTATGATGAAATAAATAATGTAATCCACTCTGTGCATTTGCAAAGGACGCAAACATTACTCCCAGACTAGAATAGCAGAAGAGATGTGACAGACAAACAAGAACATGATTGGCGTGTACAATAACAGGATACATATGGCCTGTAGTCACAGGACATTGTAATAGCATGACAGCTAATCTAAATGGAAGGGCTATTCCAATAACCATGCACAAAGGACATGTAATAGCTCCACAGGTTCATAGTGGGGTACCATGCAGTCTGGCAAGTGTATGTGTAAAAACAACTACAGTGTGCACAACAGTGGCACCTCTCTAGGGTAATGTCCTGTGAACTGAAGAGCCAGGTGTAACCTTCATCTTTGCACAGTACAGCCACTGCAGTGATCCCTGGCATACATGTGTCCACCATCCACCAAGTGAGGTATCATATGAACACAGCTACTGACTATCCATGCGATGTACATAGGAATCTTGTCCCAAAGCATGGTGAATGTCCAGTCTGGGAATGCAGCCCCCAAGCACATCCCACACACTGTCACATGTGTGCACATATCCATGAGCATCATGCTCACAGTGGCTATTGTTTATGTCGCGTATGCAGAGTATATCCATCAACATATTTGCAGACATGGGCCCTGTGTTTGCAGCAGAGGTCACACCTGAGTATGTAGCCGCAATTGTGTACAGGCGGTGTCTGCACCGCAGCCGCGAACTTTAACCGGCCATAGCTCAATAAACATCATGGTGTTTTAATGTTGACTTATGTAAAGCTGTAGCTGTTGTGTACGGCACACCCTAAGCGGGGTGTTGTACCCATGGATGTGTGTATAAGTCCAGTGTTCAGAGGTACAATGGGTGCCTATGTACCAGCTACACACCCAGTACAGACAAGTGTGGACATGTAGAAGGATATCTATGCCACAGTGGCAATGTGGCAATCGGGAGTGTGTGCTACATACATGTGTACGAACATGTACAATGAGACATGTATGTAGGGGTCTAACACCTATGTGATAACCAGTGGGTGGATGGTGTACTGCAAAGGTGATGTTCATACCAAGTGTCATGCAGGTTGAGGCCATGATGCTCATGTCAGGTATCCATCACAGTGACACCCGCATGGATGGGGTCTGTATCAGCTGGTGGATAAACAACGGTGCTTGGTATGCAGCGGTTTGTAAATCTAGGCAGGGAAGTCCCTTCAGTGGTAGCCTCTAGCTCAGGGAAGCATATACCAAACATGAGGGCCCCATGACTGAGGACTGTGGTATGGCAAGTGTAACTGGAATGCAGTATGTGATATGGTATGGCACCCTCAGTGTGTGCGCCCTGTCCATTAGCCACTCTGCATAACATCCTGAGACATATGTGTTGATGTGCAGGTGGATGTGTATGTTGTCAATACCAGAATGGAGAACCGCGTGCTGAAAGGCAGCGAGAGGACAATGTAGACTGTGTAGACCCCGTGTCATCATCAACTACTCTGGTGACTGTATGAAAGGTGTTCAACAGGTGTAGGGACATGCTGTGGCCCCAACAAGACCAACCCAGCTGGCATCAAAGGACTGAGCACAACAAAGACTGATGTCCATGATGATGTGCCCTATAGCCATGCAGAACAGTCCAGTGAGGTGTGTAGGGCAATAGTCCCAGTCGCATTGTGGCGCCAGCTGTGTGGAGTGTAACAGTTGCTGTGTGCCAGTCAGCCACAATGTCTGGTACAAGGCTATTACTGAACATGGTGTCCCAGTGGAGAGACATATCATTGAGAGGTCTGTGGACATCACAGCCTGTAAATTTGTAGGGTGACAAGGCCAGTGTGTCAGGACATATAGAGTGCAGGCTAGTACTGTGTAGGTGTTACACCAGGTACACAGCAATGTTCCTTCTAGGAATATGGCCCCGTAGGGAGTGAGAGGGTGTAATGTTAGCATTGAAGCCATCTGACAGCATGTTGCCAACATCACCTGTTACTGTTATGTCCAGAGTGACAGTTGTATGTGTGAGCAGATGTGGGTATTGCATACGACCACCGACATACCACCATAATGCCTGTTGGTACATCTTGGAATGTGTCGCACTAATGTGTACGTCGGTAGTTATGGAGTATGTGATGAGGGATCCCGTGGCCCTACCGAGGCTGACCAGTGAGATACTCACCCATGGGAATGTACACCACTGTGCAACAGCCCCCACCTGTTGTTTTAAAGTATGTCCATGGAACCGCACCCCCAGAGTGGTGTCTGTTATCTGGTGTGTACCATCATGGCCCTGTGTGGAATAGTATAATCCATATTGTCGTGTACGTGCTAATGAAGTGCACTGGGGTATGTCTCAACGTTTGTATGTGCATTGTCCACCTGCACGTGTGTCATGACGTCAACTACCACTGTCAAATGACATCTGTAGTAGGTGTTGTAGTAACCATCTATTGTGTATGCCATGAAGTGTGTGGTGCCGGTATGAGGCTAACAAGGGTGAGTAGCATATGTTTGGATTCCACCAATGAGGGGATAACCCCAGGTGTGGAACAACAGTCACATGTTGGTAGTGTCCATGTCAAGGATACTGTTGGTCTTGGAGGTGGTGTGTATGGGTCGAACCAGCCAAGCGGAGGTTATGCCTCACGGACAGTGTATGCCTAATGTGTCGGTACATGTGTGGCTATCACAGTTAAGTGTGTGTTACTGTCAGTCTCACATCACTAGCAGCAGTATGAGCCCAACTGTCCAGTACACCATGACATGAGGTCTGGTAACCGTGGGGTATGTTGAATCCGCAGCTGGTAATACTGTGCATAGCAGTTCCGGACACAGTTACTTGCACGTGGAGCACCTGTGATGCATTGTGCTAAGTAAACAGCCGGGATGTGTGTACCACATAGTGGAATATGGGGACACCTCAGCCGTGGGTGTGCCAGTCCAGGTACATGCCTAAGAGGTACGGTCTTTCTATAACCAGTCATTACAGGTGTACTCTGCAGAGCCAAGAGGCAGATCCCAGTCACTGCAGAGATATTGAAGTGGTGCAGTATCAGGTGTGCCTTGCCTGCATGCGTCACGGAGGATGATTTCAAGCATTGTGTTACATGACCACATGTTCCGCTAGCCAGTTCCCGTTCTGGTGGTGACTGTTATTGGACACTGTGCAAGACAGGCAGTATAAAAGCAGCAATAGTCCGACATGTGATCCGTACTCCCACGACTGACAGGTGCACTGACTGTGCCACAGCATCATGTTGTTTGACCAGGTCTGTCAAAGTGGACGTATACCAGATGCTTGTTGAATGACAGCAGAAGCATGGAAAACTGTTGGGAGTGACACAGTCATACGTTGTACAGTGGTAACAGGTCCAGATGACCACAAAATGCTCCCCAGGGCTCGGACCACACCATCAGGGCTACAACACTGGTGGGCTATTGCATGTCCCTGCACACATAGTCTGTGCCCTGAGATACAACTTCAGTCACACTAACATGGAAAATGACAGTCACATCATACCTGCTGAGTTGTGGTATGTGTGCATAGGTTATGTTGCAGAACCAGTTACTTGACAGCAGGATGTATGTGACTATCGCCTTGTGTAGCCTGCTGAGTGAAACAGCAGTATGACCACCGATAGTCACCTATGACAGGTGTGTTGTGTATGTTACGACACCCTATTGGCCATATGTGATGGGCACACGTGTCTGTGGGCTATAGGTTGGTGTAGTTGTGTTTGACGATGTAGGCTGCCATTGGTGCCCACACAGAGTATGGAGGGGTACTGTACAAAGTGTCTCCATATGTGTAGCCTGTGGTGGGGATCGTGTGGAACTATGTGATGAGTGGGGTGTGTTGCGACTGTTGCACATTCCCACATGTCTGTCAGGTGCAGTCAGGGTTGGTGACAGTATAACTCCCAGCAGGGCTGCATATGTGCATCCCTCACAGGCTGTACTGTTGTATGTTGGGAGGTGTGCATTGACTGTGTACATGAGAATATCTCTATTGCCACATGTACAACATAGTCATCATAGTGACAGGCAATAGCACTGGTATGTGCCAGTTGGACATGCCTGTATATAACTGGTAGCGTGCCAGGTGGACACGCCAGATAAACCACCATGTCTCACGAGATATGTGAGTGATGTGTGTATGACAGCTGTTGTACTGTAAGCAAGCTGGAAATGTATGGACAGAAGGTGTACCTGTGAGGAGTGGTGTGAAATGGGTGCTAAACTAAGCAGTGGCTCGTAACGCGCCAAGAAGCTCTGAGCATGTGCCGAGCATGCCCATACAATACAGATAGGGTGTTGGATAACATCAACCCACAAGTGTTGACGACAGTCATGATTGGTGGCACCGCATCAGAACACTGCCGGGTATGGTCTGCAAGTCCACGAACCATTATCAGTGTAGATGTTAGCAGTACAGATGTACAAGACAGTACGGATGTTTGACTACAAATGCCTTTGTATGTCACAGGAGTGTTCTACTAGTGGCCTGTTGACAGACTCGCAACTACTAAAGGTGCTACAGTGATATGTGCATATCACACGGTGTCAGCTACAGTAAACCAGGGTTAATGTGTTGTACCCCACCCGCATTGTAGCCCATACCACACAGACAAATGTCAGCCATCTGTGTATCTGAGGATATGAATGGCCATGACCTATGGACAATAGTTGTCACAGTGTTGTGAACAACATACAGAATGGGCTGTGTGTGTGTGAGATGTGTGACATATCTGCACATTCTTGTGGATGATATCAGCAATGACACCACTAGGGGAATACCCCTGTACCCATTAAGTAACACCTAGGCTGTAGTCAACATTATGGACACTGTGTTAGGGATGCTGTTGTGCAGTACACCTCCCTGAGCTGGAGACATCTCACTGGCCCTTTAGGTAGTCAATCGAGGTACTCATGACATGACAGAGTGGTATCCATGAGCATGGAGATCATTGGACAGGCATACACATCACCCATGTGACCAATATTGGAACACATATCACCCTCCAGGGGTAGGGCCCATGCGTGGATGGCTGATACCAGCCTCCACAATACTCACCTCCAGTATGCAGCAAGCTATCCACCTTGCATACAGACGTATGCCACACTATGCTGTTGGACATGCTACATGTCCATAGCCTGATCTGAAAGACATACGTCATGGACAACCACCGCCCCGACTAGGATGGCCACATGCTGGACAGATTCCTGTGCCATACCTGTGACATACTTCCACCATACCATGCAGCCCTGTCCACATAGCTGCACACATCATCCCTGTAATACATGGTGTCATACATGGTGTGATGGCCGTATGGTAGATGTAGTATCAACTATCTTGATGGGTAATGTGTCATTGATGCCCCCGCAGTGGTGTAATGGGTGTTGGATACAACTAGTAAACCCAGCCCGTACATGCTATAGCCGATAACCTTACCTGCAAATGACGTCCTACTAGCCATTGTCCCATGTCAATCACATATGCAACACAGGCGATCCATGGCAAGATGTTGAACAGCTGTACAGTGCAGTGTAGATGTCTATGGCAAAACAGATGCATGTACAGGTTTCCATGCATACTTGGTGCATTGTCACTGCCCAAGTCCATTAAAGCTGTGTCTGTGTTGATATGTGACATATACACAGCATCAAGGTCAACAGCATTAGCGTGGATGCATCCAGGCATGTGCAGATAGGTTAGAACACCAGTGCAGGCAAACAGACATGCCCACATGAAGACAGACGTCACATGCAGTAGGAACACTAATGAGGTGCCACAAAATATATGGAGACGATATCCAATGCATAATGGTGTTACATGTGCGTGACACATACATGCCAGTCATGTTAGTGTCATGTTGATTTGCAAAGATAACTGTGCAAATGTACTAGAAATGTATGTGCAGCAGTATCACTGTATATGTCTGTAGATGTGACCTGTCACCTTCATTATGTCTTATAATGCCTCGCACATGCCTACCAGCATACAGCCGACAGGAGGATAATGTCCTAATCCCGTAGCTCCATGAGAACTACGAGGTGTTATTTAGCCATGTGCCACAGCACGCACCGCAGCGGGATGACCTGTGGCAGGATCTTCGCAGGAGGGTCAATGAAGTGGTGGCCACAACCGCACCTACCAGCAGGTGCGCAGACACTGCACGGACTTGATATCATGTAAAAACAGTGTGCCACTGCACCGCCAGGGAACAAGGTGGAACAGGTGGTGGGCCACCAACCCAGCCTCCACTCACACACACAGAGGAGCTACTGGCCAGTCTGGGAACACCTCGGAACAGCTCCCACAAACACTAGCCGTCATCATGGAGGTGGGTGTCTCCCAACCAATGAGCCTGGAGTTGCCTGGTAAGTCAGTACTGAACATATGGCCATTATATCCCACGTACGTGCATGTGTCAGTGTACAGCATGTAATGCAACAACATATGCAAGGTATGTGAACACACATGCTGCATGCTACATTATGCTACCCTGTGTATGCACCATACCTCTGAACTGTACACGTATTTGCAGGATGTCCAGATGTCTGCCTCATATTGTCAGTGTGTTTCCCTTAATATCTGTCCCTTTCTGGCAAATAGCCGAGGAATGAAGTCATTAAATTATGACATACATTTGTGTGTACGACTGCACATTCCGTGTAAAACCATGTGCATGCAAACCTATTAGTCTAGCAAATTTCTATGTTTGTAAGAGCAATATGTCACAGTTGCCCCTATTTGTCCACCATCATAGTAGGCTTGGTCCACGCCTTGTTCTAAGAGGTTTAGAGGTATGGTATGCACACATGTGCTTACTATATGCTATTGTACAGGTGAATGTGTTAACTTGCACTGTGCACCCTGTGGCTGTCATACAGCCATGGATAATGTTCATACTGTTGTGTCACCCTATAAAGATACCTCTGGTGTGCGCACACACAAGAGTCCATTGCAGGTGAGACTGTCATCGGTATCAGGCATGTCAAAGCATAGATCTATTTGCCCTGTGGCCAGTTAATACATGGATATACAGGTCACATCACTCATCACCCACACAGGCCACCCATGTGCAATATATACAAATGAATTGACACACAGACATGAAACCACAGTATTTGTCATTGCTACATGTGTTCAGCTGTGCATACAACGGTGGAGATGTTCTACAATGGAGGCATATGTACTATACAGTGGAACAAAATGTGTGGTACACAAAACAGTACCGCACAGTGAGCAGTGATATGGGCAGACCACAGGCATCACCATTGTGTTATTTGCCCATGCAATGGGTTCACACATTGTGATGTTCCATCCGACATGTCTCAGACATGTAGCGTTGTGGTTGCAATATTGTCACACTTTCCCATACCCCACATACCGCACATACACCTGTTGTCTGCATAGCCCTGTGGATGGTGACATATCCAACATTTATGGGTGTATGTCATATGGGATAACACAGACATGTGTGATAGACGGCCATCACATACATGACCTACACATGTGCACACATGGTCATGGCAGATGGATGGAGACACGTAGCCACACAGTAGATGGGATGTGGGTACACCCTGTCCCACTTTGCCCACACATAGTCCAATTACAGCCGTACTAGACGGATTGTACAGGTAATGTGGTACACTGCACATCTTAAATGCCTGTGCACAGCTAGTGGAGGTGTCAGTGACGTCTACCTCATAAGATGTGTTGAACATTACGTATGTGTCATAGCATGACAGTAGTCACCTGTACAGATTCCACCGACAGTGACACCAGGCCACAGATACTGTACATTTCCCTTGCTGCTGTAGGACATCACTGTTAGCTGTGCACCTTGTGTGCATGGTACATGAATGTCATGTTTGAAATGGTGAAGTGACAGGTCCGCTATGTGTGGACATGGTTGCCAGGCAGCTAACACTCTGTAGTCATCATGCAGGGGTGTCATCTGTATGTCCTCCACTGACCTGTCACATGACACAGCATGGTATGGTGTGTATACACCTCAGCATCGTGGGTCACAATCCACAGGTATGTCATGGGTATGCATGCAGTTCTGGATATGCAATGTGTACATATCATGCACTGTTTGTCATTACAGACACCTCATGATGCCATGCAATGGCACAGTGTCTGTACTTCACACTGTACAGCAATGTAGACGGCTCACAGTCCCCTACCATGCCCATGCACATTTGCTCAACATGCAGTCTATCTGTAGGGCATATGGGCAACACTGCAATGTGATACCCAGTACAACACTGTACATGCATCAGGACACCATTGTGTCAGGCATGCATGTTTGTTAAAGCACACGCCAGCAGATTACGCCAAGGTCACGCCAGCCATGTGTACTGTTATCCTGTTCCGTCCACATGGTGTATCACGGGATACATGCATACTACCATGATCGTGTGAATTGCATGGATAATGATATGACACCTGCTTGCTGTGGTGTGCATTCCAGGGGTATGCTTACAAACACTATCGATGTCTGGGCTGCATGCAGTCAGCTGTATCACAAGCATGCTGCATGCCATCTGTCATATCACATACATGGTGTCAGTGTGTGTGTGTGTCAGTGTGTGTGTGTGTGTGTGTGTGTGTGTGTGTGTGTGTGTGTGTGTGTGTGTGTGTGTCTGTGTGTCTGTGTCTGTGTGTGTCTGTGTCTGTGTGTGTGTGTGTGTGTGTCTGTGTCTTTGTGTGTCTATTGTAATTTAGAGTCTTTCTTTGCATTCACAGGTGATGTAGGTGCATTACCCTCCTGCGGTCCATCTGATAGTGTCCCCACAGATGCTAGCATTGATGAACATATGCATGAGGTACAGGCAGGGATGTCAGGGGCTGAATCTGTGCCAATGGTTGCCATCCCAGCTATGTGCCCCTCTTCCCCACACACAGTTCAGCTGCCAACACATACCGTATCACCAGTGGCCATAGAGGAAGGACAGTCAGCATCTGTTAGTGTTGAACAGGAACGTGTGGTGGCTACAGAAGGTGTGTCTCCACACCATGGTGGCAGTGTACTGACTACAGATGTGCCACACAGGCATGTGGCCGGTGCTGCTCATAGGAGGTCCTCTGGCAGACATGCACCTGCTGGACAAAGCGCAGCAGCTGGAATCACCAGACGCATGTTCCAGACTGTAATGGTGGCACAGGCATGTGCCGAATGGCAGAACAGATAAGGGCAGAGGCTGCAGAGGGCTGCTATCCATACCCTAAACAACAACATCCAGGCATTGGCAGGTGCTCAACAGCAGCTTGCTGATGTTCTGGACAGGTGATTGGGTGACATGGTCAGAATCCCTGACCATGGCATGGCAATCCGCGAGCATGAGCCGTCTGTGCTGGAACATCTGGTAGGGGTCAGGCATAGGCCACGTGGACATAGGCCAGCTACACCACCTAGTGCAGGTCAACATGAGCGTGCCACCTCACATGGCCGCTCCCATAGTGCCAGTAGCAGTAGTAGTGCAGCTGGTGCTGCGCTGTCCATACCAGGACACAGCAGGCCACGTGGACATGGCCCTGGATGTTCCCAGCGGACACAGTTCCAGTGACCATGTGTCATCAGACAGTAGCCATTCTGTACCTCTGCCTGGTAGTGCCCATGCAACCTCTGGCAAGCACAGGACACATGGCCGTGGCCGGTCACAGTGAGCTGTACAACCTGGTCTGTACAATCTGGAGCTGTCAATAATACCCTTGTGTAGGCCTCACAAATGACAGCACTGTGTGCACACATGCACAGCAAACACAACTGTAGGGCTAAACAACACCCACATGCATACGGAACAGACATGTCCAATCAAATCACCGGCCCTTACCCACACACATGATGTCATCCATTGGTGCAGCCTCTGCCCCTGGCAAACAGTATCACCCTGTGCATATGATGAAGCCTGTGCTGCATCCCTGTCATCCGCACCATCGGTGCAGGGATATGCTCAAATGGTCTGATGCACAGGGTGAACAGAATAGTGAGAGGTGTATCTAACATTACTCGTGTATGCATAGTGAGGGATGTGTATGTTGCAGTGGTTGTGTGTGAATACTGAGAGATGTGTATGTGACATCAGTTGTGTACTGTTGACATGCACCAGTCATACCATGTAGTCCAGGTGCAGCATGCATTGTGATATGTTCACAGTATGTGTATTGGTTACAACAGTAACAGCATGTTGGTAATGACGTCCTGGTTCCCTCCTATGGTGTACTGGCATGTGCCTACAGGTAGCAGTGTTTGCAGTCCCCCATGAGTAACTGTGGAGTACTCACAGGCATGTATGGCAATATCAGCATGCTAAATGTACCCTCAACCTGACTGTTGAAAGTCTAATATGACACAGATGTCCGCACATATACTGCACCTGAAGCATGTGGTCAGTTGAACAGGGTACAGCGGACAGAGATGTGACATACATACCAGGAAACATTACAGGTATGTTGACATGGTGCAGGGTTGTACACAGCGGTCTAGCCAATGATGATGTTAGACACCACTTGATAGCATGAGGCCACACTGTGTAGCAGTAATACCCTGTCACATTACAAGAACATGGCCACATTCACGGGTTGGACACCACTATAACGCACACCCCATAGTGTTGAGGTGAGGACCCTTGCCTATGTGGTCATCACCCTCAGAGTACTTTGCACCCACATGACGTGACACAGAGAAGGAACATGCACAGGTAGCCAGCACGGCTGGGACCGATGGCTTCAACAGGGTAGTAGACTGCATCACCATGAGGGGTTAGTGATCCTGTTTTCACTGTATGGTAGCATACACCCTCACACCAAGCACCAGATAGCCATACATACATACATAGATACACACACACACTATGGTGACCAGAAATGTGTATACGGATAGCCGATGTGTGTGATGCACCACACCTGCCGACATCATGCTTTCCACACCACAGTATGTACAGATCTCTACAACGGTGTACAGGGATGTGTAACAACTGGGACGTAATCCCCACGATATGTGGCATATGTGTTCACACAACTGGACACACATGGCAGTACTGGGAATGATACACCTGCCATATGATGAGACGTTTGATAGACATGCAGCAGTATTGTCCGCATTATGTCTACCAATGCTATGTCTGACAATTGTGCTGCTATATGCACACAGGAGGATGTAGGTGTTACAGGTGTCATGTGACATACAGTTGGTAACACCTGACTACTGTGTCTGCGGTATGTCATCACCATCAAGTAACAGTGACATAGCATACTGTATGCACATGGCATGGTAGGATGGTGTGTGACACAACTGTGAGCCATCCCCGGCACACATACATTTACACAGGTAGATCACCACTTTATGTACACACATCCCTCCATACGTGCTGTACAACCAACCATACTGTCTGTATGTCACCATATACAGGTGTCAATGATGGGGCTGCATTGCGACTGCATGTTGTAGTTGGGTGCAGCTGTGTTATGTACATTGGCCACTGCACATGCATGGTTGCTGCATGCACAGTACAGATTGTACATGTGTCTCCTGTAGCCATGTTTGTATGCATTGCTATTGGTGGACATGTGTGTTGACATAATTAACACATGGACTGTGGTATTATATCACGGGTGTCATGGGCTTACCAGTACAGGGGTATGTGTCCTCGGTCAACATTGCTACCTCCTGTACTGTGAGCATTCAACAGACATGGACCCACCTTCCATTTGCGTGCATATCATTGCTTAGGCCACTGTTCTGCATGGGGTACAGCAAAGGCTATGCTATGTACATATGTGTTGTGTGTGCGGTCCATGCACACATCCACTGCAATCACATGTATGACATATCCAGACGTGTGTTCATTGGTGTACAGCAACACTCATATGTCACAGCTGTGTAAGACCCGGGGTCCCTGGTATGTCTTGAGCTGACCTGGTCATGTATAGTGGTATCATTGCAATGCATAACACCTGTTGGAACCCTGTCGGTACATGTGTACTCTGCACAGTTGGTGTAGACCTCTGTACAGCCCACTGGTCATGTGTCACACGGTGTTGTGGTAATGTATGGCTGTGTATTGCTGCACCAATGACATGGTGATGTCTTGAGGGCTACAGTGTAGACTGCGGTGTGTACGTCTGTGATCTGCACCTGTGACAGCTGTGATGGCAGCTGAGTGTGTACTGGTCACTGCATGTGTGTGACCACCCTGTGCGTGGGGACAGTTATACCTTACTGTGCCCTTCCGTGTTTACACTCCATCTGCATGCAAGATGGCCCTTTGCAACTGCTAAGTGTGTGAGCATGCCCAATACACGGTTGTGTAGATAGACACACAGGACAGTCCAAACTGAGCCCTTGTGTGTTGAGACTCCATCTGCATGCAAGATGGCCCTTTGCAACTGCTAAGTGTGTGAGCATATCCAGTATGCGACAGGTGGATAGACACACAGGACAGTCCAAACTGAGCCCTTGTGTGTTGAGACTCCATCTGCATGCAAGATGGCCCTTTGCAACTGCTAAGTGTGTGAGCATATCCAGTATGCGATTGTGTGGATAGACACACAGGACAGTCCAAACTGAACCCTTGCATGTTGAGTCCCCATCTGCATGCAAGATGGCCCTTTGCAACTGCTAAGTGTGTGAGCATGCCCAGTATGCGGTTAGGTGGATAGACACACAGGACATTCAAACTGAGCCCTTGTGTGTTCAGACTCGCCTGTATGCAAGACGGCCCTTGCAACTGCTAAGTGTGTGAGCATGCCCAGTACGTGGTTGTGTAGATTGACACAGGACAGTCCAAACTGAGCCCTTGTGTGTTGAGACTCTGTCTGCATGCAAGATGGCCCTTTGCAACTGCTAAGTGTGTGAGCATATCCAGTATGCGACAGTGTGGATAGACACACAGGACAGTCCAAACTGAACCCTTGCGTGTTGAGACTCCGCCTGCATGCAAGATGGCCTTTGCAACTGCTAAGTGTGAGCATGCCCAGTATGCGGTTGTGTGGGTAGACACAGGACAGTCCAAACTGAGCCCTTGTGTGTTGAGACTGCCTGTATGCAAGATGGCCCTTTGCAACTGCTAAGTGTGTGAGCATGCCCAGTACATGGTTGTGTAGATTGACACACAGGACAGTCCGAACGGACGGTATTACTAGGGCGTGTGGCCATGGCCAGTGATACCGTGTGTCGGGTGATGTCCCTCTGTGCATGGCATGGCCGCTGACATCCTGTATAGCCATGGTGGTCATCCAGGCAACAGATGTCCATTTTCAACATCACGATGGATGTCTACCGAGTACACACTGGTCAACTATCTTGAAGGGTGTACTGTCTGTGGTGTGTCCTGTGTCTATGTATTGTTGTTGTAGTGCTCTGTAAATCTTACGTTGCCCCGATCATACCACTGCCATGTGTTTGTCTACATCTACCAAGGGACAGTAATATGTCTGTATGCTTTCAGACTGATCTCTATCTATACAATCTCTGTCAGCGTCCTTGTCTTTGCAGATGATGACACATGCCTAGAAGTATGCCTCTGGGAGTGCTGTGTTTAGTATCTCGGTCACGCATTCTGTAAATGCGTCATGCTGTAGTGTGATAGGGTAGTTAGGTGTATGTTCGACTCCCAGCCCTGCCAAGTGTGTGTGTGTGTGTGTGTGTGTGTGTGTGTGTGTGTGTGTGTGTGTGTGTGTGTGTGTGTGTGTGTGTGCGCATGCTCCTGTCTGCCTGGGGACTCAGTCATGCTTTTAGATGCCTCACACCACAGATATTTCCTACCGACGTCTTTGCCTTTGCGGATGATGACATGCACCTAGAAGTAGGCCTCTGGGAGTGCTGTGTTAGTAATCTCAGTGGCGCATTCTGTAAATGTATCATGGTGTAGTGTGATAGGGTAGTTAGGTGTATGTTCGACTCCCAGCCCTGCCAAGTAAGTGTGTGTGTGTGTGTGTGTGTGTGTGTGTGTGTGTGTGTGCGTGCATGCTCCCGTCCACTTGGGGACTCAGTCATGCTTTTAGATCCCTCACATCACAGATATTTCTTACCGGTGTCTTTGCCTTTGCGGATGATGACACGCACCTAGAAGTAGGCCTCTGGGAGTACTGTGTTTAGTAATCTCAGTAGCGCTTTCTGTAAATGTGTCATGCTGTAGTGTAATAGGGTAGTTAGGTGTATGTTCAACTCCCAGCCCTGCCAAGTGTATGTGTGTGTTTCCAGATGCATGACAACAGTACATTGCTTTTACAATATTCACTCACCATAACATCCGTAGCGTCTTTGCCTTTGCTGCTGTCTACAGGCTAGACGATGCCTGTGTAAATGCTGTGATCTATTAATCACCGCTGCACATTCTGTAACTGCATAATGCTGTTGTGTGGTACAGTGGTTACGTTTGTGTTCTGCTCCCAACCCTGCCACGTGTGTGTGTGTGTGTGTGTGTGTGTGTGTGTGTGTGTGTGTGTGTGTATGTCTGTATATATATATATATATATATGTATATATATATATATATATATATATATATATATATATATATATATATATATATATATATATATATATATATATATATATAGATATGTATGTTGAGTTTATCACTCTTGAATGTGCTGCATTATCTGTACGTGATCACCTTGGATGTATGTACATCTGATATGGCTCTGTGATAGTGCACATACTGTGTGCTGTAGTGATCGTGGGTTATACTTGTGTAGTGACCAGTTATTGTGTTGCTGGGTATTACAAAGGGCATTACTACAGTACCTTTGCATGGTCGTATGCACATCTCGGCGACAGTCAGCAGTGGTTATTACTTTACAGGGGGAGTATGGCTCATACCCGTATGTAGTAACTAACAATTCTATGCAACTCACATTACTGACTCACGTTTATCCACAGGTTGTGGTACAGATCCCAGGACTGTATGTGTATACAGCGACAGGTGCAGGACTGGGTTAGTGTTGGATGCATGGATGGGTGTCCATGGCCAGTAATGGTGATCTCTACAGGCTGGCAGGTACAGTCTGTGACTGTCCCACAACCTCCTGTATATGGCTGACACATGCTGTACTTGTATATATGCAGACACACACATGTACCCCAAACAGCTAGGGCTATCACATAAACCCATTGCATCACCATTGGGCCATGCAATAACTGTTGTCCCTCACACACACACACCTATGTGTAACTTGGATGGCTCAATGACAGCTCTGGAAATGTAACACCACACCCTGTACATATGATGTCACCTGTGCCACCACCTGTGATGTGTAACATTGATGCAGGATCAGACTAACCTGGTGCTGATGCACACGGTGGCTGTATTCCACTGTATTGATGTTAGAATGCTGTTAACACAAAGTGTGATACTTCCAGGTGTATATCAGCAGGCATGATGCATTGCAGCTGTGACCATCAATGTAGCATAGTTTACAGCACTGTTAATTCTGATGTTGTATTCTCCATCCATGTGCCATTTCACTGATGTGTGTAGTATTGGCAGCATGTGTGTCTGAGTGTGCAGTATGTGTGTGATGTGTGTAGTACACATGTATACATGCTTACAAATGACACTGGTATACACGACATTACCCAGGCTTCACCATTCGTACACTAGCTTACTCGTTCTTCAACACGCGCACACGTGCTGACACGCACGCACACATGCTTACTCGGGCTTACTGGTGCACACGGACGCGGACACACTATGGGCAGGTTTGCAGGTAACATCGGTGGTATCCATGGCGTACACCGTCAGTCTCCTGACTTTCCTAGGATAGCTCATAATGAGCCTCTTCCACTGAGTACTGACAGTGAACATGTGACACTGCTCCAGTAAGATTACAGTATTTTAAACATACACACTCATGTTGTCACCTGTCTTCTACTCCACTAGTCCCCTTACCCACACTACACTGTAGAGGCTTGGCCCATATGGCATGACATATTGTGATTCACTATCCTCAGCCTCACTTGCATCATATTGCCTACAAATACTTCGTTACATCTCTGACAGAGTGCTTCCACACATAACATCCAGTACGCAGTTGCCATGTTGTCTCCAGCTTGCCATTCATCTGCATGGTGTACTAACATCTAACTAAACCTACATTTTCCATGTCTATTATAAATATTAGACTTGTTTTGAAGCGCAGCACATTCTCGTGGTGCTGCGCTATGCTTCCACACAGGAGATCGGGGGAGGACAACTACAGTTTTATTGATATCCAATGAACAATAATGCCACTGACCTTAGATTTGGACATTGGCATGCTTCTTCGACTGTATTCATACCATATTTGCAGCTGTCATTGCTCCGTTTAACAACATCCAGAATGTTAGTCGCCTAACATTCGGGTACATTTCTGCACAATACTCTGCTCTTGTACGGACAGCTGACTGTTTCATGTATCACATATTTGCATAGCTTTCCCATACAAATGGGGTATGTTGCAAATCCCGACATTGTCCGTGCAATGTTCGTGTTACGGGCAGTCTTACACGCCCTTACAGGAGTTTGCTGTATAGCTTGGCAGACATCTTTCCTTGCTGTACTCTCACTCTACTCGTACACGCCGGAGGCTTCGTGTATCATGGCCTAGTTTTGCTGTATGCTATGTCTATTTGTGGTGTATGCATGGCTGTGGGTATGTCCCACTGTCATTTGTAAAGGTGACAGCCCTAAAGGTACTTCATGTAGACTGCTGTGTCATTTGAAATGTCAGCACATACCTGCGGCCAATACTGAACGTCCTACTGCAGCGCTTTTCATAGCGTCTGAGTTATCTTGCAGTCGATAATGCTGTTTCCTCAGACATACCCCATTTGTATCTGATCATACCTCTCAACCTCCTAGAGCAAACTCTGGACAAAGCCTTAACTGATGGGGGGACAAATAGGGGCAGATTTTAAATATTGCTCTTACAAACGTAGATAGTTGACAGAATAATAGGTTTTGCATTAGTATGACTTTTCTGAAGGATTTGGAGTCTTAAACTCAAATGTTTGTCATTATTTCATGACTTCATTTCTCAGGTATTTGCCAGACAGGTACAGATTTTAAGAGGAACACACCAAACATATGAGGCAAACTCTGCACATTCTGCGTAAACCCGTACAGTTGCGAGGTATGTCTCTGATACAGGATATCAATTGTCTGACACCAATACACACACTGTATGGCAGCATCGCAGGCCAGATGCCATTACATTTCTATTGCAGGACACACCCACCCAGAGGGTTATATTCCTTACAAAGGCCATCAGGTGCTTATCCACACTAATTATTCTATCATGTACCTTATGTGTATGCCGGTATTTGCGCTTTCCATCAGTGGAAGAGCTCACGTACGAGTATGGGGGACTGGACACTGTATCAGTGACACTGCATGACACCCTGAAGGACACATTTCTTTTGAGTCTATTAACCTTCCACATTGACTTTCACAGGGCATACATTGTCATTCACATTTGTCGAGTACATGCTTTTGACTTGTACATGTTTTGTCATTTGTCCTGACGTCTTTCTTCTCACCTGTCCACCTAGTATCACTAGTTCTCTACATTTATTTTGGACAGGCTACCTTCATACCTCTCACCTGTACACATTATGGGTACACGCCCCGATGTTTGACCTATGATCTTGTTAGATTTGTCATAATAATGTGCCTTTCTGGTAAATTACTGGCAAGGCATTACGGACTGTGCGGTTAGATAATAGTGACTGACATTTCTATTTCATGATTACTAACCCTCATAACATTCGTATTCCTGACTATGCCATTATTCTATCAATGTTCTGACTTTGTCTGGGCTATATTTAATATAGTCCCTATTTGTATGCCATGTACTATGCCTTAGTCCAGCTGTCTTATTCTGACAGTTTGGCAGGTATGGTTACCATTTTGGTCGTATGCATGTCCATCCATGATAATCGCCTACATGACACTGATATAGGTCCCTACGTCTTTCCCCAATGGTTTACACAAAATCCAGTAGATGGGTTGAACCTTTTTGGAGAATGTAGGCGTGTGCTATATCCACATAGGTATATTGATCACTCCCATGGGGCGGACCTAATAAATCTGTGCCAACCAACACCTAGGCCCATTTCTGCATACCCATGATTCCCATACCTGACACCTCCACAGTACCTATTAGACATGTTTAATGTGAGCGATAATAAAATGTGAGGACACTTCTAAGCACTCCCCACTCTCCAGATATCGGATCGTACGTCATACATTCTATCGACCCATGTGTTATTACCCTTGCACCTGCTACTGTTGCATGTACAGCTATATTGTAGTTGCAGCTGTTACTTCATTTGGGGCAATGACGGTTCTCACTTCGTATGGGATCAATTTTGGGTCCTGCAAAGGACACCTATATTCATGTTTAAAGTGTAGAACTTGCAGGCCTGTCACACTGGTACTTTCCGGGCAATGGTTTGGAGAGTAGCGGTTTATTCACCTTTCATGCATGTCTGTCTGTCTATCCATAATAGTTATACCGTGACCTATTTATGTACATGTGTTATATCTACAGGAACATATGTTTGTTGTGTATAGATATATACATGTACATATATACATATGTCTCTATAGTCCTCATTTCATAATTTGCTTTGGTTTACATCTGTGGATTATGTGTACACACACACATATATATATATATATATATATATATATATATATATATATATATATATATATATATATATATATATATATATATATCCATATCATACCTTTCAACTGTACAGATTTTCGATGAATGTACAGCTGTTTGCCTCTTATCTTTGGTCTGCTTTTCATAACCTTGTGTCTATCTGGCAATTTAGTGGCATATCATTAAAGACTGACATTGGAATATAATGACAAGCATTTCAGGTTACGACTTCATACCCTTCAGAGAATCCATGCTAGTGACACACCTGTTATTCTATCCACTTTCTATGTTTGTTAGGGCAATATCTGGGGATTGTCCCTATTTGTACCAGTTGTTTTCATGGCTTTGTCCGGTTTCATACTTTACGGGGTTAACAGGTATGAGCCATGTATATATAACATGGAGAAAACAGCATTCATTTGCTATGCTGTGGGCGGATTACACACGCGCAGGTGCACTTGCATATCCTTATTGTGGGTTACATATGTTTAATAGATATTTGTGTTTACGTGGCCTTTCATACTTCTGACCGTAACAGTTACATATCTGTATTCCAGTTTACAGACTGATGTGAAACACATGTTCACCTTTACATATTTAAATGTGTGTACAGCACGAACACATTCATTACACTCTAAAGTTATATGTGCAGTGGTCGTAGGTGAACCAGGACTGCATTCACGTTGGCCGGATAACGGAACCACTATGCTATTGGTGTTCTGCCTCATTGATATGCATACCCATAATACTTAGCTACATCAACATACACCTCACCACTTCACTTACAACACAGGCATCCATTCTCCTGCTGGGAAAAACGTGGTACTACATATTATACATTCCCTATTGCCTACTGCTGTGGACCCCGGCTGCATTGTTAATCACTCCAAGGATATGCAGAACACCAAGACATATAATCCTGGCGCATACAGATCTTTGATTGTCAGGGTGATCATGTAGTGATCTGGGTTTAGGCTTGTCCGCCTGGTGGACGGAACTTCCCTGGCTGAGTTCAAATGTCAGACAAACCATATGGGCAGGGAGTTTCTCCCTATTATAAATTTTTACTTGTGTTTATAGACACAGGTGTTTAGCACCTGCCAACAGCTTATTCTGTTGGCAATACATATTATGGGTGAGGTTGTTACAGTCCATACTCCACGGTGAGGGGTGTTCCCATTCACATTTCACTGTTACCTATATTCAGTCATAAAGTGACTACAGGTATGCAGTTGTACATTACACAAATGTGAAGGGTTGTTACTGTAAATATGTACGGACCATACCTCTCAACCTCTTAGAGCAACAAATCTGCAAAAACCTACATGATGGGGGACTAATAGGGACACATTTTAATTATTGCTCTTACAAGCTTAGAATGTTGATAGAATACTAGGTTTTGCATTAGCATGATTAGCATAGTTTTCTGCAGGATGTGGAGTCTTAAACTCAATATTATTCTCATTATTTAGTGACGTCAATCCTCAGCTATTTACCAGACAGGTGCAGATCATCAGAGGCACACAACAATAATTTGAGGCAAAACACTGGTCATTCTGCAAATATCTGGACAGTTGAGAGGTATGGTACGGACCTCTGTATTAGGCTGTTGTGTTCTGGCACATCAGTAGCTCAGCATTAAAGACTGAAGTTGGAACGTGCTGGCGGACAGTTGGGTTTCAGACTTACTCTGGACATTAATGCCATTGTGCAAACTGTTATTCTATCATATTTCTATGTTTCTAAGAGCTATCTTTACCAATTGTCCCTGCTTTTTGACCTTTGTCTCACTTGTATTCATGGCTCTGTACAGATATCTAGCTCACACAGGTTGACAGGTATGGTCAGTCATGCCTGTACACAGTAAGTATCCCTCACACTTGGTCAGAGTTGTCCTGTTTACGTCAGTGTCTTCCTCACCCTTATGCCATTTGCCACTATGCGAATGTGTGCAATATATTCTCCCGCCTATTTGTGTTGGGACACGTGGCCACGGAAGGTGTTTTTTCCTGGATAGTGGGTTATGCATGACCACTTAGGTCTGGACAGTGTCATGGACCTCTAATTCATGTTCTGACTTGTGTCCAGATATCTATAGGATTGGACATCATGTCGTCATACCCATTCTACTATTTACACAAGTTAGTTATCCCGTGAGGGATATCCCAAAAATTGGACAAGACCAAAACAAGACCGATATCGAAGATTCTTTTGGCTTTATGAAAATGTGCAGGGGGTTTTACATGCAGGGGATACATGGTTTGCAATCCTGACACTGCCTAGGATGACAATACCTACTACATATGCGTAGGGGTCACTATGTGTAGCTGTGTCTGCAACGAACCAGTAGGCCAAGTACGGCTGGATTTGGTGGACGTTCTGTTATGGGGGTGGGTTGTGTGATGTGGAGGGTATGCTGGGTAGGCCATTATGCATCCAGGTGTGTTGCATTTGTTATGGCCAGTTCCATCAGGACCAATCTGTCGGTATGTGACAATGACATATCTATACATTTGTCTTTCACATTTCCATATTCATATGTTTGTGGGATTGTGTTCTACACTATGGCCTGTCTGCTTGTCTTGCAGCTGTTTCTCCATGTGTTTGTGTTTCTTTCCACTTCACCCGCTGCCCCCTTCTACACCTCCGGTTCACCTTTTCTGCATACGACACAGTATCGACTTTGCGGATTTTACTATTACCCATCCACCCCTCACACGCAAATTCCTCACACCCCATAGATCACTACTTTGGTTGTTGGCCCATGACATGGCCAGAGTAACACATTGACTACCCTACATGTGTCAGGTACCTTTATGGTTGTGTGGACTACCCTGCCATGTTTGATTTCCACGTGCTAAACCTCATGCACATAGGTACACGCTCATACTTCGCCTTCATTACTTGGTTGGTATACCCGGGTACTACCCATTTGACTGTGTCACATACAAGTTCGGCTTATACTGCTGACTTCCAGATTTTGCAAACCTGTTGTGCTCATTGGTAGGATGGCACCTTTTCCTATGTCCATGCTATTCTTTACACATATCCGACTGTTGTGGACAATGCCTCCCCACAGTCGACAGTTGTGTTTCCACCTTTTCAATTGGCCACAGTGTGACATTTGCAGTGAACACAGCACATTTTACAGGCCGACACATACCCACAGTCAGTTTGGCAGATAGAACTTACAATTCATGCATATATCTAAGCTTAATCTTGTAGCATTTTGGTGGCTTATTCTGTTTCTTCTGCCATTTATGGAATATACGTACGGAGAAAAACTGTTTAATGCAACTATTACATGACATCTGAGGAATAATTATGTCCTATAATCTCTGGACATTTGCCATGTTTACAAGTTTGTGTCAGGACACATCTTCCCACAGAGGGACTGTTTCTCGCAAAGTGGGACAGGTGCTAATCTTAGTCGACGGTACGGATCATACTGCTCCTTTCGGCCTACATGTGTCCTTATTGTTGTAGCTGTTTATATGCTCCTTCTGTTTCATTTACATGCGTATTCTTTTTCCTATCACATTTGGTATGTGGAATACGGACATACCTTTTGTATGTGACTATTACATCCCTTGTGGGATATGATTCAGACATACGGCCACTACATATATCTACATTTCTCCTCATGTATTTTGTTATGGACACATCTGCACAGCTATGTACCCTCCCTCACATTATGGGTCAGCTGGTGACCCTCTCCATTGGGCTGGACGTACCTCCTGGTGGCGCGCTAACATATGATACGTTTCACTTCCACATGGTATAGCTATCAACACTACGTTGGACAACGGGCACACGGTTTTCATGTCATTTGTTCAAGGGTAGGGACCCGTTATTCCCTACCGTGCATTTGTGTTTGCTTCTTCATTTTCTGTTTGCAGGGACTATCTTGCATGCTTTGCATACGTTTCAGTATCCACAGACACTGATAGGTGCGATTACTATTTCAGGCGGAATATAATATTCAGCAGTTTAGGTTGCTCCTCGAAAGCCAACATTGACACGCCTCCCTGTGCAACTTCGATATGCCCCATGCACTTGCGCACCTTTCCTATACACGTGGCTGTGGCGGCTGCGTGCCTTCATTAATATGCATATGGCATGACTACGCCATATATATGCCGCACGGCTGGCGCAAGCCTTACGCCGGCCTTGCGCCAAGCTTCATGAATCCCAGGGAATATATTTTTAAGGACATTGCTTAACATTCTAAAGCTCTCACTCTAAGTAAGCATTTTATGGAACAGACATCATTGAGTCCAGGGTAAACATGTGCATTATTTATTTTATTTTTATTTTATTTTATTTTACATTTGTTAACCGGGCTAGTCCAACTGGAATTATTTCCATTTTCAGCAGAGGCCCGGGGAGAAAAGCTCCACAAAGACATAGTAACTAATTACATAAGATGCAATAAAGAGAAAACATCAAAACAAAACATATATTATATGAAACTTATTGTATTCAGAATTAACATTTGTACAATAATGTACTCATTGTTCTTGTAGGCAAAACACAAGTATAGCTTATTTAGCATAAAAAACATCATAAGAAAGAGAGAAGGACATGAAGAGACAGTATGGAAGTAGAATAGATATTTAACTGAAACCTCAGTAAACTGAGTAATATAAACAGAAGAAGGTATAAAGGAGGGGTAAAAGATAGAGAAGTGAGTAAGTAAAATAGAGGGTAGCAGAAGTTACAGAGATAAAGGGAACTAGGAATAATCGAATATCAGGTTTCAGTCTGGGTTAAGGCAGGGACATAGCCAGTGTTTTGTAAGGTGAAGTCTAAGTTTTGTTTAAAAAGGACTGGAGATGAAACAGAAGTCAGTTCAGTGGGCAGTAAGTTCCAGTATTTACCAATGGAGTTAGAGAAGAGGGAGTCTCCTGCAAGGTTATTGGATTTGGTAGCAGTAACTAGGAGTTTGCTGGAGGAGCGAAGTGAGTTCAGGTTAGAATAAGGGTGAAGAGATTAGAAAATGAAGGAGTGTTGTTTGGCTGATAAAAAGTTCTTTGGATGATGGGAAGTTGGGAGAGAAGCAACATGTTTTGTAATTCAAGCCAGTGAAGTTGTTGTAGGTTCAGACAGTGGTGAGTTCTAAATTGATTACCAGTAACAAATCTCGCTATACTATTGTATGTGGTGGTCAATTTAGAAAGACTAGATTTCTTCAGGTTAGTATAGATTGGTGAGGCATAGAAGAGTGGAAATGAGATGAGAGTGTGCCAAGGTAGCTTTGGCTGTAGGGGATAAGAAAGTTTTAATTCTATAGAGGGAGCACAGTTTCATATGTACTGTTTTAATAGTGTTGTTTATGTGATAGTCAAAGGTAAGATTGTTGTCAATAGTCACACCTAGCAGTTTGGTAGTAGAGTCAGGTGATATGAGAGTGTTGTTAATAGAAGAGATAGAGAAGTCCAAAGGGGGGGATCTGGTAGTGGGTTTGAAAAGGAGGAGTTTTGTTTTTTTGGCATTAAGAAGTAGGCAGCGTTTTAAGAACCATGTTTCAACAGTATGGAATACCTTTTGAGTAATGGTTTGAAGCTCTGGGATAGTTTTAGCAGAGCAAATGAGTGTGGAGTCATCTGCATATTGTATGCACGTAGCTTGTGGAATAGCTACTTGTAAGTCATTTATGAATAGGGGAAAAAGAAGGGGTCCAAGAATTGAGCCTTGTGGTACACCGAGTGAGATTGGGAGAAGAGAGGAGAGTTTACTTTCCCAGAGGACAGCTTGTTTCCTGTTAGAAAGATAGGAGGTGAACCATTGGATAGTATTAGGTCCAAAAGCAAGCGATTCCAGGATTTTTAGGAGGAGAGGGTGATTGACCATGTCAAAAGCTTTTGATAGGTCGATGAAAAGTGCTGAGGAAAGGGTATTATTGTTGCGGTTCTTGTTAATGAAGTCAGTGAAGGAAAGGAGAGCAGTGGTAGTACTATGAAAAGGTCTGAAACCATGTTGGCAATGAGATAGTATGTTATGTTTAGTTAAGTGATTCATTAGTTGGTGGTGAATACATTTCTCCATGATTTTTGCTAGTGGAGACAGGAGGGCAATGGGTCTATAATTAGAGTAATCTGTAGAGTTTCCTCCCTTATGTAAGGGTATAATATGTGAGATTTTCCAGATATCAGGGATGTTTCCTTCTTTAATGGTTCTATTTATAAGAATAGATATGGGATAGGCTATTTCAGTGGCTGCTTTTTGAAGGAATTCAGATGGAAGTTGGTCAGCTGATATATATATATATCTATATATATATATATATATATATATATCTATATATATATATATATATATATATATATATATATATATATATATATATATATCTATATATATGTTCATAAATGCGTTGTTTAAGTTGACGTTCTGTTTTGCCCAGATAAAATGCTGGACATAATTTGCAAGTGGCTAGATAAACAAAGCCTTGACTTTCACAGGTATATTTATCATTAACTGAATATTGAATTCCTCTAATATTAAAATAAGAACCTATTTGAATGTATTTACAGTATTTACATCTACCGCATTTAAACATGCCCTTAGTATGCTTGCATTTTTATTTATTATGCGGTGCTTCAAATAACATTTTTAAATTAGGCCCTTTTCTAAATGTTATTAAAGGTTTAGGACCAAGAATATTACTAAGGCCCTGATCTTGTAAAATAAGATCCCAATTATAACAGAAAATGTCTCTGAGTTCATCTGAGATGTCATTAAACTGTGTCAAAAAGCTGGTTATATATTTAAAATTGTCCGTTGGGACTGCATGCATGTCATTCATTACAGCCACCCCCACAAAGTCAGGTTCATTGACACTCAGATAACCTCTTGTCAAAATGGGACCTAAAGATTCACCCTGTCTCTTGGACCTAATTTTTTTAATCAAGGTGTTAATTAACATTAAAGGATAGCCACAATTAATAAACATGTTTCGTAGACGGTTACATTCTGTAACAAAATCGTCGTCATTAGAGGACATCCTCAAAGCTCTAACCAACTGTCCCTTTACAATGCCTCTTTTTTGAAAATATGGATGATTGCTTGTAAAATGTAAAAATGAATTACTGTAAAATGGTTTCCTGTAGGTAGTTGTCCTAAATCTGTTGTTAGCCACATCCTTACTTAAAAGGATATCTAAAAAATTAATTATATCCTCATGAAATTGAAATGTAAATTCCAAAAAAGGCATGAAAGTAGCCATGGTTTCCACTAAGTTTTGAGCATAATCATTATTACCTTTCATAATAAAAAACATGTCGCCCTGGTAATGAGTGTACCAGACGACCATGTTTTTAAAAAGAGAATGGGAAAATAAATAAGTATGTTCCCAGAAAGCCATGACTGAATTGGCAAAGCTCCCTCCGCATGGAGAGCCCATGGCAACACCTGATTTTTGTAAAAAAAATTCACCTTTAAACATGAAAAAGTTATTACTTAGTACTATGTCTAAAAAGGATACAATCAGGTCAATGTCCTTACCTGGGAATTGTTTTAAGAGCAAAAAATCCCTTACCCATTCAATACCCACGTCCTGCGGAATTACAGTGTACAGATTCCTTATATCCACTGTAAGAAACCTATAAGATGCATCAAAGGGTATTTTATTGAGATGCTGTAAAACATGCCATGAGTCACGACAAATTTGAGCTTCTGATTTCAACGCTTCTTTAAGCCTAAGATCTACCCATTTAGCACAAGCATATGTAATAAATTTGTGACCATCTATAATAGGACGCAAGGGAGGGTCATGAATATTCTTATGAAGTTTAGGAACCCCAAACATGACAGGTGTTAAAGGAGCTTGCATTGTTAAATAATGATAGGTATCAATAGAAATAGATGCATCAATAAATCACTTAGGAATGTTTTAATACATTGATATGCTTGATTAAGTTCATTTAATGATACCTTAGCATAATTAGTAGTCAAAAGCATCTTATACATCCTGTTTTCATACTCTACTTCATCCGTGTACACAGCTCCACCACCTTTATCTGGTTGCATGACACCGATATTGTGAACTTTAACATATTTAATTAATTCCCTTTCCTCTGTTGAAATGTTGTTATTTTGTATGTCCAAATTGCGATAATAATCAGCTATTAAAGCCATAAAATGAATTTCTGACATTCTTTCAAACAGTGCTAAACTATTTTGTAATGGAGGGTTAAAAATGCTTGCCACATGCTCATTTGTTAAAACACTATTTTGATTACCAAACATTGCATTTAAATTCATTTTGCGAACAAAAACTTTAAGATTGCACAACAAACGAGCTAAATTAGGCTTCGTGTTCGGCACAAAATTGAAACCTTTGGTCAAAAATTCAACCATATCCTGTGGAATAACCACAGAACTAAAATTATAAACATTGAAATCACCGCAAATGCTGCTAAGAACTGTTAAATGTCCTTGTTGGTCTACTATGGTTACCTCCTGCGACGATTGTTCTTTTTGCATTGTTGGCGTTGGCCTCGGTTGAAGTTGCCTACATTCGATGTCATCTTGAAGTTGCCCTGTGAAAATCCTGATTATTATTCCTGTTATTGGAATAATGTGTTTGTTGTTGGTTTTGATTTTTAATCCTTTCGCTTCGACGGACTTCTGTACCACTAGCAGCACTATCTGCTCGAGGCGAGTCCATGATGTCATCAGAATGGGACAAAACCATGTTGTTAGTCTCCAAGGTAACCAAAGAACCAATATAATCAGAATTCTGCATGAACGGTGGATCAGGATAAGCTTGATGCTGTTCATATGTGAGCATAACATAGAATTATATAAAATATGTTAGTGAGCCACCCAGGCAGTGCACATGCTGTCCACATCTAGAAAATGTGCATTTTACATAAGTTATTCATGCGGTGTGATCTCCTCCAGGGTCATCTTTTCACTGTTGCTGGATACTCCATAGAACCATGACTAATGACACAAATAAGAAACACGCAAAGCACAATGAGATATGTCTAGAAAAAAATGGCCTGTCAAAGACCTGAAACATCATTGAGCATTTGTGCATGTTGATGAAGGCAATGTCTAGTATGTCTGGTAATGCACTCCAGTATGATCTAGAAACATGCAGAACAATATTTACTGTATGTGCATTATTACAATATTATACAACACATTGTCCACAGATATGTGTTCCCCACTGACATTTGAGAACAGGCCAGAGTCAGAAGTCATGGAAGAGCTCTCCACAAGCAATGGCAAAAGCCAAATGGAGGCAGAGACATCACACTACATCACTGGCTAAGTAATAGTGTCTGGTTCATACCCATGTTCCAGGTTAGACATAATGAGCAGCAACATAATAAACACAGTTGGGGAAGTACATAGTGTCAGGTAACAACAACATGCATCGGGGAGGGGGCCACTGTTTTGTGTGTGTGTGTGTGTGTGTGTGTGTGTGTGTGTGTGTGTGTGTGTGTGTGTCTGTATGTGTTATGGTCTAGTAATTATTTTTGATTGTAGTGAGTTATGAACAAAGAAGAAGAAGAAGGATGGCGCAGTGGTGCAGTGGTAGCATTGTCACCTCACAGCAAGAGGTTCTCCTGTTTGATTCGCAGCTGGAGTTCCTTCTGTGTGGAGTCTGTATATTCTCCCTGTGTTCATGTGGGTTTCCTCCAGGTGCTCTGGTTTCCTCCCATGTTACAAAGACATGCATCTGGAGTGCTTCTCCCTGGGCCTCCGCTGAAAATTGGCTTTGTTCCAAGTTGGACTTTCCTGGTTAATAAATAAAAAAAATGAAGACTCATCAAGGAGGGGGTAGTGTCTCCGGTAAAGTTTTGTGTGTGTGTGTGTGTGTGTGTGTGTGTGTGTGTGTGTGTGTGTGTGTGTGTGTGTGTGTGTGTGTGTGTATGGGCTGTGCTCCTGCAGAAGATACTGAACTGTGCTAGGGTCTTAAGGACAGATTTAGGGCACCTGCAGGAGTTATCTACACTGGCTGCATACATCCTCATTCATGTAATGCTGTGTCTGGAAATTTTTGCTGGCATGATCCACAGCAAGCACACAGAATGATTTACTTTCTGGACATGAATGGCAGGATACACTACATGTGGGGTTTTGTATTTGCATCCTGCCTTCATCCACATCCATGGCATCACACAGTGCTCCCAACACTGGTTGTAGGTGTGGAGGTAGTGGCACTATGGGACTTAGACCTTGTGCTTCACCTCCCATAGTTGGCTTCCCCAACAAATGTGGAAAAATATCAGCTGCAAGAATGTTGATGTACTCATGGATACCTACAATGTGCTGCTGTGGGGAGTCACTGTGCTGTAAGGAGTCAGTGTACCTGCAGCACACTGACTCCTCACTGCAGATTTCAAAAATACTGCATAAATGGATGAGACCCTATCTAAGGTCATCACACAGACCATGTACAACAAACATCGTCCTTTAGATTATTCCCTCCTTTCTCCATCCCCAACCTCTTCCAGGGATGTCATGGAGAATGCCCACAAAATCTCCCTCCCTCCCAGGATGGACACACCTTCATCCATCTCTGCAGGTTGAGAAGTATGGACTGAGCAAAGAAAGGGTCATTGTCAATTGCCTATCTAGTGCCATGATTCAAAACATCATACAAGCACTCATGTCCTTACATCACAAGTAGCTATATGATACAGACATTATACATGTGGGCATAAATAACATACTTCCCTGGATTATATATGTATAGAGAGACAGATAGATAGAGAGAGAGAGAAAGAGAGAGATGATGGAGTTCTCAGAATGTGTCAAAGGAAGGTATGGTCCTAGCCTTGAGCAGAAGGATCATGAAGAATGATGCCACAATAAAAGCAAAAGTTATTTGAGCTCAGCAATTGGCTTAGCTTCTGGTGTCATTCAAAAAGAGTACAATATACTCTTGAACAGTGGGAAGAGATGGTAGACAGTCCTATCTACTTTGCCAGGGGATGGTCTGCACTTCTCCCCCCAGGCCTCCTGTAATGAACTTCCATAGTACCTGTTTTAGGCACTATCATTTTTCAAAAGCTTCCAACATAGCTAAACAAAATCTAGACAACAATAAGGTATTGCTGCTCCATGCTAAGAGCCTTAACAAAGAAAAAACATTCAGATCCTACAAGTACTACTTATCCTGGAAAATGTCGATTTGTGCATCATCACAGAGCCTGTTCAAGACCAGTGAAAGCACTCATAGGTACGGGGCTTTCAAGCAGTCCACACTAATCACTTGTACAGTCCCATCACAATGGACAAATGCACTAAAGGTGGAGGAGTCCATAGAGTCTATGGAGTTCCTTTGTATTAAGTCAAACATAATTTCATAAGAGACTTCAACTATACCTCCATAAATGGGGAACTTATATCTGCAAATAAGTGCAATGAATTAAAACCTGCATTCCTCTGGTCAACATTCAAAAGTACAGAGTTGTTTGTTTGAATGTCCAGTTTATTGAACAGACATTTTAACAGATGTGCGCTTTGTTGTAACAGGTAATTGGGATGTATATTAGGGATGTGTATGTGTGAATGTTTGCTGGTTAAGTTTGGAGTAAGGGTTAGATAAAGGTATAATTTTAGTGGTGTATTTATGTATGCATGTATGCATGCATGTATGTATGTGTTGGTATCTGTGTGTGAGTGTATGTTTTATGGTAATGTTGTGGAAAGTTTTTTTTTTTTTTATGTTATGGTACAGGGTTAGAAGCAGGGTTAGGGTTAGCATGCATTGCTAAAGTTTTGCAGGGGATAAAGCCTTAAGAAACTGAATGTTATAAGGCTGGCAATAGAAGAGGGTTTAGTAAGTCTCCCCATGTTGACCAAGGCAGCCATGTACTCATAATCAGTGAGGGAAATTAAGAGGTGCCATGATACTATTTAGAGCGAGAGAGAGAAATGTGTTGGATTTGTAATGCTTTATGAGTCTGTCTGTACAGATAAGTGCTGGGCTGTGCAGACAAAGGCAGGTAAGAAGCCTGCACGGACAATCTATGTAATCATACTTTTCTTATTTCAGCCTCCACACAACCTAATTATTTTCTCTGCTCCAACTCAATTACTTCTTGGTTGTTTGCATTCTAGTGGTCTCTCTTTCAGCACTATATAGTAGGTTTCTACAGTACATCACCTTGTCACGTTAAGCAGCTTTTATCACATACTTTTCTTGGGTACTATTTACTACCTGTTCTAGCAGGTTTAAAGCTCTCCTGTACTTACTGATTGTCTTTTTTGAGCACAGGTTAGCAGCTCTGATCTGGTACAGTCCGTCAATCACAAACCTTCACACTCAACTGCTTCCTCCATCTACAATCTCAAACCACCAAATACAATAATCCTAATTACTTTCCCCCACCTACAATATCACACCACCATAGTATCATAGGATCATGGGAGGTTACTAGGATAATGGCCCTGGGGCCCTTACAAGCTTACTAAAAGTTTATCCTCAAAAAAAGAAACCTCAGTCAGCACCTGTCACCCCTGGTAGTGAGGGACAAAGGTGGAACCCCTGGGACAAATTTGTGGTTTCCCATCCACTCATCAAGGTTGCGCTTGAAGAGAGTCAGTGAGGTACTCTGTTTGACATGTATGGGAAGTCTGTTTCAGAGATGGGGCATTCTCTGGGAGACAAACCTGTCTCTCCAGCAGGTTTTGTTGATGTCACATATTAGATTTAAGCCTAATGAGTGGGTAATGCGCAAGGAGTTAGATTTATAGATATGGAACATCTCTAGTAGCGCAGGGTCCAATATTGCCTTGTAGGAGAGACACAGATCACTTCTGATCAATCTGTATGATACTGAGTAGAGTGATAGTGATTTGAGCCTGTCCGCATAGGACATATGTTGGAGGCCATGGATTCTCTTAGTGAGGTATTTCTGTGGCCTTTCCAGTTGGTGCAGGTGCTTGGAGAGGTACATACCAAACGGGGCATTATACTCAATTATAGGCTTAATGAGGGAGGGGTACAGAGAGGTAATAACCTCCTTTTTTCTGGCTACAATCCCTTTACTTATGAGCTGAACCAAGTAAAAGGCTTTTCTGACCACTGCCATCACTTGATGGTCGAATGTGAGATTGTTGTTGTTAAATAAATTTGTTAGAGTCAGACTGTAAAAATCATTTAGTATTCAAAAACAATGTCAATCAATAACAAACAATAATGCAGGAGAACTCAAGTATCTTATACTCTAATGTACATTAGGAGGCAAAAAACCATACACAAACTTGTATAGAATTTTGACTATTTTATTGGAGTTATACCTCATATTTTATACACTTCACTATCAGCTTTTGCCCACCTCACTGACGTGGTCAGTGACAGGGTCTTTACATCATAGTAACTTATGAAAAAGTGCTGAGATGGTGTTTTCAAAAATCTTTTCCCATGAGAATGTTACAGCCTTGCAAGCACCTGGTCAGTCACAATGTCCTTCTGAGGATGTAGCCAATTCAAGGCTCTTAGATTAGTTCGAATACAATGGGTGCAGTTCTTCTTAAAATGCTTTTCTTTGTTCCTTGCTTGCCAGCTGGACACTATCTCTGATAGTGCGCACAAGGCTATTCTTCTGGTGGAAGCAGGAAAAAGATACACATGCAGACAGATTTATTATTTTCTAACTTTGCAAAATAATCTTTACTTGAAAGACATGAGCCAGGCTGCGCTTGGACGCTGCCAAGGCCAAATTTCTGATTACACTGCAGCTTATGCTTCAAGCAATAATATGCGAGTTTATTTCTACTATTATTCTAGTAAAACAGAATTAAATGCATTACATTTCATACTATATAGATTTGAGCACATTTATTTCTGTCTAAAGCACACATTTCTTTATATATTTGACCATACAACTTATATATGTCTGAATGTTTAAATGCACATTTTCCTAAGCAGCATACATTGTAAATATATATTTTTCTAGGCAGCATATATGTAAATATATTTTCTAGGCAGCATGTATGTAAATATAGATTTTTTCAACATTCTCCCTCCTGTTAATGCATTTCATTCTATTTGAAACATAAACAGTATTATTTCATTCCTTAGCTTTTCCCTTTTCAAGGACTTTCAGCTAAGTTAGTCATTGGTTTTATATTTCAGAAAAAGCATCATTTGAAATTAATCTTTTAATTTCAACACTTTGGTAAAAAGTTTCAGTAGCAGATATATCAACAAATTTTTGATTAATTTTTTCATGCAGGGAATTTCACAGTAAACACATGTTCCTATTAGGAGTATACCCACACAAATAGCAATTAAATGTTTAATAGGATGGAACCCCACCCCCCCCAAACAGATTCTGGAAAAAGTCCGTCAGTGGGTTTGGGCCTGGTTTAGTCATTGCTGATACTTGCTGAATTACCTCTAGGTGGTCATTGATTTCATGTTGGTTGTCTGGAATGTACGCACAGCATTCTTCTTCGTACCACCTCTTGCCGCTAGGGTGAAGTAAAGAGCCATTCGATTTTGTAGCACAACAGTCTTTATTGCATTCAGTTCATTAGTCACCAATTCTAGGGTGGAAAAAGTTGCATTGCTCATGACTTCTTGACAGCTTCCTCAGCTCCCAGATCGATTTGACTGCTCCATAGGCTGGTGGTATTCCTGCCCTGGATATAACACTGTTGCCCAAGTTCATATGAGTCAATTTACTTTTGTCTTTCACTGAATTATGGCCTTTTCAACCAGCTTCGATTTTACCAACTGGATTCACAGGTTTTTTTTTTCACTGGACCTTCAGATTCTCGAGCTGTTTTCCTTACGTTTCGTATTTTACCCAAAGGTAATTCTGCAGTATGTCTTATTGCTGAAACCAGATAACCCAAAAAACAACTGCCGGACCAATTCTCAGGTAACCATTTATATGCCTTTTTCCCACAAATAAAATCATTACTTTGGTACTGATACGTGTTATCCCTGCATGAAACATTTTTTATTCTTAATAGACAATTGCTTAGTTAAGACTGGATTGTCACATACTGCATTTAATGTAGTTTTCATTGAAATCAGATATGAATCATGGTTAGTATTACAAACAGTACCCCCACTTTTGACTTTAATGTAACATTTATAAGACATTGTTATATTACCATTACTCCAGCCCACCTGGAGGGTATTACTTTGTAGAAACATACAACCCCTTTTTGTCTGACAGGCAAAACTAACGCCACTTTGTCCTGTGTTCTCACACTTTCTGTATAAAAACTTTCCAAAGTCTCATTTTATCCCCAGAGGGACAGAGGACGTTAAAGTCTATTATATGTTGTTGGTATAGCTGTACAAACTCAGCAATTTGAAATGTGCATAGTTTCTGTATACACTTGCTTCATGGCCAGGTACGTGTTAAAGTTTGGATGCCAGTCTATAAACAGTTCATCACGTCTTCTCACTTTCACTTGTGTGGTTGAGTGCAGGGAAAAACCACAATAAGAGAAAAATTGTCACACTTATAGTTAATAAAATAATTATGCAATAGTTCTTGGGTTGCTCTGCTTTTTTGTTTTCTTTACTCTTGGCCATTTTGCCCTTGTGTATCAGTCACAAAGTTTTTATTCAGCTGAAAGTTCTTTTGTCTGAAAAAGAGTTAAACTGCAAAACAGATTTATTTATAAACAGTTTCTTTATATAACTAGCTAGTGAACTGTCAGCCTCCAGCTCTGCAGGCATGAGAGCTTTTACTGAGGCACATAATATGCCCTTCCAAATACTACTTTAAAGGGGATCAAACCCTTTACATTTGTTACTGTTTTCATGCTCAGCAATGCTAGAGGTAAACAGCAAATCCAATTCTTCTGAGTCTCACTCATTAACTTTCTTAACTTGTTTTTTTTTAAATCCCATTGTACCTCTCCACCAGTCCTGCTGACTGTGGGTGGTAAGCACAGTGATTCCTTAAGGAAATCCCAAAAAAATCTCCCAAGTTGTTGAATTGTCTGATTGACAAAATGTGTCCCATTGCCACTATAGATTCTTTCGGGTATGCCAAATCTAGGAATTATTTCCTTTACTAGGGCCTTTGCCACTGTTGCTGCATTCGGATTCCTGGTTGGAAAAGCTTCTACCCATTTTGAAAACATATCTATGATCACTAAACAGTATTTCTTTCCTTCACATTTATTCAACTCTATGGAGTCCATACAAATAGTATGGAATGGATATGGTGGTGTAGGAAACTCCTTTGCTTGTTTTAAATGCTCCTTGTGCATGGTGCTTGTTACAAGTATGACAAGCTGCACAAAATTTTATTGTATAATTTATGTATCCATATGTTTGGAATATTTTATTTACTAACTGTACCATCCCCTGTTGAGACATGGCTCTGCCCATGGCTCAACAAAGCTGCATATCTAAATAAATTAGACGGTAATATTGTTTTTTTTTCCCTTTGGAAATGTACAGTCCATTCTTAAAAATTGCACCTTGTTTTACCCAGTTTTGTTTTTCTGCTGTTGTAGTAAGCATTTGCATTGTTTTAACATGTCTAAATCTAAAATCTCAAAGGGTTGTAATTTTCATTAAAAATAAAATTTTGAGTCTGAGGCTGCTTGCTTTGCAGCTGCATCAGCTCGTGCATTACCTTTTGAAATTTTATCCTGTTGTTTTGTATGAGCTACACATTTACAAATAGCTACTTTGGTAGGCAACTGAATAGATTCTAATAGCTCCAAAATAAATTGCATGATTAATAGGTTTTTCACTGGATGTAATCATCCCTCTATTTTCTTTATTATTGTGCAAACACATGCACTGTAGAAAAAGCATACTGATTATCAGTATATATGTTTACTTTTTTTGCCTTTTACTAAAATACATGCTCCTGTCAAAATTACCAGTTCTGCTGCTTGAGCATACAAGTTGTGTGGCAAAGTTTGTGCTTCTAAATTTTTAGTGTCTGTAACTACTGCATACCCCACCAGATTTTTTCCTGTAGGACCCCTTCTGCATGAGCCATCCACGTAATATGTCACCTCAGCATTATCCAAGGGCATATCTGTAAGATCTTGTCTAGGTAAAGCTAACTGTTTATATGAGGTTGACTCAGCAGTATGGTCATACATGAAAGATGTCTAGCAGGAGAAAGGTATGCAACTTTTTCTTGTGGCAGAATTATTGCAACTGCATGAGGCATTCTCAATGTGAGAGGGTGGAATAACACCACTGAGGCTGAAGCCTGTACTGCCATTGCTGCTGCAACTACTGCTTGTACACAGTGAGGCAAAGATTGCACCACTGGGTCTAACTGTGATGAATAGTAAGCTATGGGGCATTGCTTATCCCCATGTTGTTGCTTTAATACTGATGTCATGTACCATTGCTTACAATTTATGGTCTAAAAAAACGTTTGTGATAACTTGGAAGTCTTAAAACTAATGAAGAAGCTATTAACTGCTTCAACCTGCAGAAAGCCATTTCTGCTTTTGTTTTCCATTGTAAAATAATTTGGTACCCAGTTCCAACAAAAAGTAGTTGTACCTAAGAAAAGACATCATTTCTTTTTAGTTGTTGGTTTGGGTGCTTGCAAAATTGCTGTTTTTTCCCTTTTTTCTTTCCCCTTATCTAGTATTTTATCTTTATTGAATATCACATATCCCAGGTATTTAACCTGTGTTTTTTTTTTCCAAAGTTGTAACTTACTTTTGTTTACTTTGTGTCCTTGTATTAATAAAAAATTTAACAATGCTACTGTATTCACCCTGCACTGCTGCTGGGTGCTGCTAGCAAGATGTCATTTACATAAAGTAAAATTTGACTACTTTCTGGTGGGGTAGACCCTGCCAGGTTGCTAGCCATTTTTGTGCAAATATTATTGGGCTCTCACAATATCCCTGTGGTAGTCGAGTATATGTATACCTTTTACCCTGAAATGTAAATGCAAACCAATATTGACTATCAGGATGTATAGGTATTGAAAAGAAAGCATTGCTTATATCTACCACAGTAAAATACTTCTGTTGTGGCTTTAAATCATTTAACAAGGTATGTGGGTCTGGCACCGTGGGTGCTTTAGGTATTACTGCATTATTTACAGCTTATAAATCTTGTACCATTTGCCATTCCCGTTACTTTTTTACCAGGAAATAGGGGTGTATCACATGGTGAATCAGGAGATTCTACCAGTACTCCTTTTTTGAGTAATGCTGCTTATTATAGGCTTAATTTTTACTTTTGCATTCTTTTCCAAAATGTATTGTTTTTTTCTGTGGTCTAAAAGCTGACTTTGGAGTAATTGTAACTGGTCCTGCTGCTTGAATAAGCCCTACATTTAACTTGCCTGTTGACCACAGAGTTGTTGGAATTTTACACAAGGCCTTTTCTTTTTCTTTTAATAAAAATGCTAATCAGCTGTCCTTACTAGGTTGCAAGTGTACAGCTGTATGTGTCTGTGTCAACCAATTCAGTTTTGTTTTTATATCCCTTGTCCTGACATTTTTAAATCAGTCTGTTTTTCCATTTTGTTACCTTTTTTTTTCTAAGCCTGCCCATTTAACACTTTTGTTTTTTGTCAAGCTGACATGTGGCAGTCTATTGGACTTATACAATCTCATGAACTCCTGAGGTAATGAACAGCTTACTACACTGTTTCCCTCAGTATCCCAGCATAAAGTTTGTAATATTAATTTGTCAGCAGGATTTTTACTTATATTCCTTATTAGGTCCTGGTGTGCTACAGTAGTATGGAGTACAATGTAACAAGTGCTGCTGATCAGTGTCAAGGGAGGGTACCTTACTGATGGCTACGTTTATCAGTTCTTTGGTTACTGCCCCTGGACCAATCATAACTAGGTCCTGGCTGTACCAATAATAGGCTTCACCCTCTGATCACACCACAAGAGCATCCATTTGTCTTTGTGCTTCCATACCCTGCATGGTAGGAACTACTGCTATGCCAAATATCTGCACAAGGTCTTTTCCCAGTAAGTTTACTGGATATTTTGCAGAAACTACAATTTTACTTTTCTGAGTCATACCTGAAACAGGGTCAGTTATTGCTATATTATGGGAAAGTGGTTCCCTGTATAGCTGTCCATTTGCTGCTTTTACTAATATATAATCAGGTGATTTAGAATGTTTTGGTAACTTGGAGGGGTGTATCAAAGTCCGTGACGCTCCTGAGTCACACAGGAATTTGACCTTTCTTCCCTCCACCAGAAGTGTTACTTCTGGTTTTGTATTTGCTAGGTAGAGCTCCAGGCTCAACAATGCTAAATCTAAAATTTTATTTTCATTTTTATTTTCTACATCTGTTTGTACTTCCTCTATTCCCTCTACTACATTCACATTTTCTTTTTGTTTATTAACCTTTACTGATGATTTTTGGTTATTATCACTATCATATAGTCAGTCCACATCTCCTTTATCTTCTGTCATTGCTTTCTTATTTTGTTTATAGTCCCTAGCTAGATGCCCTTTTTACCTGACTGTAATACAAATACTTCAGCTCCATCTTCAGCAGTGAAGACTTGTGCCTTTTTTTCTTTTTACTATTAAGGTGTCTTTCAGTACGTCTAGCATACTCAAGTAAGGCTTGCAGCCTGCTTGTTCAGTGATTTATCATATGCCTTGTAATAAAACTACTAACAGAGGCAATGCAACCTTTTAAAAATGTATTTTTTAATTGTTGTTTTAAGCATTTTAATGATCTAGCATAATATCCATCTACTGTCTCATTTCCTGTTGTATGCATTAATTAATGCAAGTCCAGTCTGCTCTAAGTTTTCATTTTTCAGAGATTCTGTCTGTTAGACCTTTTACTCTGTTGTCTAAAAATGTTTCAGAATTTTTAAGCTTCTGTTTTTTTCTTTTTACAATTTGCTTCCTCAATCCACCTATGTGCTTGAGGTATGCCTAGTTGGTGCTGTTTTTCTTTTGCCTGACGCCCTGCATCAGATTAAAGCTTGTTTAAGGAGTTTAACTAGTGAAAGTTTATCTAGTTTACTATCAAATTTATAGTTGTTAACACATTTTGCAAAATATCTCACATTATTTGCTTACTGCAATTGCATATGCTTCACATTATCCGTTAGGGGCGGATCTCGTGATCTCTTAGTGCACTGATTTTCCATGTCTTAAAAAGACTGTTACGTAACCCTTCTCTTGTACCACGTGGTATCTTATTTCCCCATATCCACAGTAGTGTCTAGAATGACTGTTTACTTTGCTTTGTTATTCCCTGATCTATGACTCAAGATACAATACTTCGACTCTCTCTCCCTGCTATCACAAACCTTAGCAATAGCACAGTGTAACCTGGTCCCTGATCTAAAACAAAGACAAAGAGGGAAATTCTTCTTACCTGAGCCTCCTGCTTTTACTGTTTTTCCTTGGGGCCCAGTCTTCCGCTTTTCAGCCACAGATCAGAAAGTGGACAGCCTCTTTACACACAACAATTCAGTCGGAGGTCTTTTCACTTTAAGAAGAACCATTTTTTTCGGCAGCTTCTCCTGCGCAGATTTATCAGCACTCATGCACTCTGTGACCTGCAGCTTACCAAGGGAATTCCGGTCCGAAGGACCAAAATGTTAAATAAATTTGTTAGAGTCAGACTGTAAAAATCATTTAGTATTCAAAAACAATGTCAATCAATAACAAACAATAATGCAGGAGAACTCAAGTATCTTATACTCTAATGTACATTAGGAGGCAAAAAACCATACACAAACTTGTATAGAATTTTGACTATTTTATTGGAGTTATACCTCATATTTTATACACTTCACTATCAGCTTTTGCCCACCTCACTGACGTGGTCAGTGACAGGGTCTTTACATCATAGTAACTTATGAAAAGTGCTGAGATGGTGTTTTTCAAAAAATCTTTTTCCCATGAGAATGTTACAGCCTTGCAAGCACCTGGTCAGTCACAATGTCCTTCTGAGGATGTAGCCAATTCAAGGCTCTTAGATTAGTTCGAATACAATGGGTGCAGTTCTTCTTAAAATGCTTTTCTTTGTTCCTTGCTTGCCAGCTGGACACTATCTCTGATAGTGCGCACAAGGCTATTCTTCTGGTGGAAGCAGGAAAAAGATACACATGCAGACAGATTTATTATTTTCTAACTTTGCAAAATAATCTTTACTTGAAAGACATGAGCCAGGCTGCGCTTGGACGCTGCCAAGGCCAAATTTCTGATTACACTGCAGCTTATGCTTCAAGCAATAATATGCGAGTTTATTTCTACTATTATTCTAGTAAAACAGAATTAAATGCATTACATTTCATACTATATAGATTTGAGCACATTTATTTCTGTCTAAAGCACACATTTCTTTATATATTTGACCATACAACTTATATATGTCTGAATGTTTAAATGCACATTTTCCTAAGCAGCATACATTGTAAATATATATTTTTCTAGGCAGCATATATGTAAATATATTTTCTAGGTAGCATGTATGTAAATATAGATTTTTTTAACAGTTGTCAACCTGAGTACCCAGGTCTCTCACCACAGATTGCATGCTTAGGGGGTTGCAGTTGATGTGGTAATCAGTAAGAGCTGTGTTTTTGCCATCATTCACACCAACATGGACAATGACAGAGTCATACTTGTACCTGCTGTGGAGAGACTTAAGTGTGTGTGTGATGTGGAGGATTCTGGCACTTGACAGACAGCTGACCATGACTTTCTCCTTGTTGAGCCTGGTGATGGGGACATCAGTGTATTTCACTGTTGAGTCACCAATGACTAGTATGTTTGGTTTATTATTATGCCTTATGGGCTGTGTTGGTTTATTGTTATGCCAAATGGGCTGTGATTGTGAGACACTGGTGTGTTGTCTACTGTGTGTGATGTGATTGGTGTTGTGTGTGGAATGTTTGTGTTTGTGTTTGTGGGGTCTCTGTTTTTTAGGTAAGTTTTTATTGAGAACCCAATAGGTGGGTGTGTATTGTGCTTGGCTCTGTGATGTGGGTGATGAGATGTTTGTGTTGGCAATCTCCTCTTTGTCAGGAGTACTAACTGTGGCATGACAGGGCATGGATTCCAGTTTACTGATGTAGCTGCATTTCTCGCAAGTAGAAGAATTATGTGCTAGGAGAAGAGGACTGTCCGTGAACATGAGGCAGTTGCTATACTGTCTCAGAATCCCCATCTTGACCAGGCTGGCAGGAGAAACTGTTGGGAATTATTCAGACATAGTGCTCTGAATACTTGGTGAACTTATGGAGAGCAGGATTTGATAAGGGTTTGTCCACAACAGTGTAGACCACAAAAACCCTAAATGTAAAATAACTGGTCTGAAGCACAAGTGCTAAAACCAAAACTGAGGTGCTTAGAACAGCAGACAAATTTAATCAGGTTACTAACAAGCAGTAATAAATGCAAAATGAGAGCACTTGACCACTTGAACATTTAAGAACATACAGAACAGCAAAATAAGGTAATAAAGTAGGTAGAACACAGTTACAGTAAGAGCAGCTGAATAAAGTATAATATACACACACATATATATATATTTTTTTTCTTAAATGGAGAGGGAGGAAACAGAACAAGATTAAGAGACTATGGGGTTTGCCTTCCCAAATGCTCTCTCTGTGCAGAGTAGATAGAGCTGATGAGATGGAACTGGAAGGAGTGTCTGAAATCAAAGAAGGAAGGGGGTAGTCCTTCCCAAATTATCACACTGTGCTCAGCTGAGTGAGCAAATGAGATGGGTCCAAAAGGAGTGTCCAAATGTAAATTTACAGCAGGTGCAGGCAATTCAAAAGCCACCACATTTAACACTACAACAACACTAGGGAAGCAGGGTGGGAAACAAACTGCAGACAGAGAGAGAGAGAACAAAATATTAAATTAATATTCAATGAAACAAATAAATAAAATGCAGTACAGTTTTGTTGACTATCACTGAGACAATGTAAGTGCAAAAAAAGTATACTTAAATCAACTTGTACATCCAGATGATTGCAGATTGGTCACAGGAAGTCAAACAGCTCTGATACTGATAAATCCAGTCACAATAGTCCACACCTAATTACTTTCCTTCACCTAGCACCCAAAAGTACTGCATCCCCTGCTACTCCTCAGCCTCCCCACTAACTATTAAATTCTACCTTACACTAGACATCAATATCACTACACACTTATTATCTTAATTCAAACTTACTCTCACCACTATCTATGTTTCTTCTAGCCTGTCTAACCTTCCTACTAGTATGCCTTAGCCTTGCTACAACAGTATCTTTGCACACCCCCACAAATTGTTACACAGCATATACCTCCACCACCTATCACCCTAGTAAACAGTACAATTTTTCACACATCTCCCCCAATTATTTCTCTATGCTCTCCCTTATCACTCAGTTTGCAAACTCCTTACCACGACACACAATAAACTGCATATTATACCCCTTTCATACACCCCTTATTAAAAACACTATACTTATATTTAATCTCCATCCTGCTACAAAGTGGAGACATACATCTTTACCCAGGCCCTTGTACTAACCCCAGCCCTACAACCTATCCTAAGAATCTAAACATAATAACATTTAACCTTAGAAGTCTATGCAACAAAATATCCCCACTGCATGCCTGTCTAGACCAAAATAAACCAGATATGCTAGCTTTAACAGAAACATGATTACACTCTAACATAAAAAACTGTGAAATAACACCCTCCAATCATGCCATAGCTAGATTAGACAGATCTAAAAAGAAACGCACAGGGGTAGCCCTTCTATATCCTACCACACTCAGCATTACACCTTACTCTAACAAAATCCCCAACTTTTCTTGTGCTGAAGTACTAATATCCTTCCTACACCTCAACACATCTAAATAAATCTGCATCATAGTAGTATATATTCCAGCAGGACACAATATAACTGTTCTGGAGGATCTACTGTCCTGGTCCTCCCAAACAAGCAAACATGAGACAATCATCCTAGGAGATAACATAGATTGGTAAACTATTGCAGCTAACTCCCCCTCTGATAGTATTAACCTCAATGGTTTCTCCCAACTTATCAAATTCCCCACCAGGTATAACAAAGCTTTCAGTCAACAATCTACACTAGACTGGATCCTAGTATCTCATCCAACCAAATTTTCCTCTGCAGGCACCCTCTCAATTTCCCTCAGTGACCATCTACCCACATTTGTCATTAAAACCAACACTCACCAACACAAAAAAATACTGTGAAACCCGTCAGGAACTTATCTAACTTCAATCAACAGACATTTAATGACCTACTTATGAAAATAAACTGGATACCCCTTAAACTTCTTCCTCTTAATGATGCTGTGCTATATTTCAATACCTCCTTCCTACATATACTTGATACCCTAGCCCCTGTGAGTATAACGAATAAAAAAGAATTCAGCCCCATGGCTAAGACTGTAAACACCTTATGGAACAAAGAGACTTAGCCTGGGAAACTTGGAAACAAAACAAAATTCGGGAAATTCTCATTCATTAAAAAAAAATAAATAAATAAAAAAAATTGCAACTCCACAACACCCCAAAAAAGCTAGTGAACAAAGATAAGAAATCTTACTACTTCCACCTTCAATTTGAACACAAAGCCAACCCCCAAAAATTCTGGAATTCCATATCAACCTTACTCAACCCTGTACAAATAAAGAACAATTCACAACACCCAAGGCCCCTCCATCCTTAATAGCTGAAGACTTTAACAAGCACTTTATAAAATCTATAACAGACCTACTGTAAAACACCTCCAACACCAGACCCTCCCACTCCCCCACCAATTCCTCCACCAGTTATATCTCATCTAGCTCCAACCCAGTCCTTTATAACAGACAAAAACTACATTATGACAAAACAAACACATTCTCATTTCAGCCCATACCTACAACTGCCATAGAAAGACTACTGTTAAAACTAAAACCCTGTTCTACCTCAGCAGATAATCTCCAACCACAATACCTCAAACTAGCGACAGATGCAATCACCTACCCAATCACCATCCTAATCAATAGATCTATATCAGAGTCTCTAGTTCCTATTGTATGGAAAATGTCACATATCACTCCCATCCACAATGAGGACACTACATAGAGCCTTCCAGTTTCTGTCCAATATCCATTCTATCACCTATATCCAAAATTATTGAAAAGTATATCCACCAACAGCTAATGCAATACCTACTGAAAAACAATCTACTTACATGAGCCCAACACACTTTCCACCCTGTCCATAGCACATCCACCGTCTTAATATCCTTTACAGTTACGTGAACAGGGCAAGAGAAGCAGGAAACTATGTATCCAAAGAATTCCTCAACCTCTCTAAAGCCTTTGACACTGTTTCTCATTCCTTACTCCTCAACACTCTCTCTTACCTAACCGTTGACACTGTTTCTCATTCCTTACTCCTCAACACTCTCTCTTACCTAACCTTTGACACTGTTTCTCATTCCTTACTCCTCAACACTCTCTCTTACCTAACCTTTGACACTGTTTCTCATTCCTTACTCCTCAACACTCTCTCTTACCTAACCTTTGACACTGTTTCTCATTCCTTACTCCTCAACACTCTCTCTTACCTAAGTTTTTCCCAGACCACAGCACAGTGGATTCAAAGTGACTTACATGATTGGAAACAGGCCGTAAAGTAGTCACATGAACTCTCCCCCTTTCTCCATAACCCAACAGGAGTACCACAAGGCTCCATCCTAGGCCCCCTACTGTTTAATATATTCACAAACAACCTACATACTTCCTCATCCCCTGGAAAGCTCATCAAATACACAGGCAATTCTATTATTATCTACAACTCTTGCACACTTCCAGAACTACTCTTCAACACACAAAGGTATTTCACTGCTGTGGAAACCTGGCTTATAAATGCTTAACTTTTTCTTGACCCTAAGAAAACCAAACTTGTAATCTTTCACCAAAGAAAACTCACCCTTGAGATGGATCAATTCAAAATATACTCAGCAGATAACACCATTACTGAAATAGTAGAGCACATCAAACTGCTCAGAGTCATTGTCAATAATAAACTGAAAACAAAAGCAATAAATGGGTGAAACGTAATCTTCACCCTCCACATCCAACAAAACATAAAGAAAACTCATCAGAAATTAGGACTTCTCTACAGAAATAAACACTTCCTAAGCACCTTGACCAAACTTATCCTGGTTAAAACTTTCCTGCTTCCCCTCCCTGTTCTATGGTGCTACTATTCTAACCAACCTACAGACTTTTATTAAATCCCAGTTGGAACAGTGCTATAACAAAGTTACAAAGTTTGCCACAAATTTTAAATACATTACACATCACTGTAAATCACTACATGAACTTAACTGGCTGTAACTCTCCAACCAACTCGACTATATTCTACTGCAAACTGTGAAAAAACTAATCTACAAACCCTAGGCCTACCCAGCAGTAGGCAGCCTAGTCAAACTCAACCAACCTAAAAGAGCCCAAAGATCTGATGACAAAAAACTACTAACAATCTAAAAACCCTCAAAACGACCAGGGCAGTGTCTTTGCTCATACTCTGTCACAAAAACATGGAATTTTCTTCCCCCTAGCTACAATATCAATTCCAAGCCTAGCAGTCATCAAAGCTTCTTTAAAACAATATCTAAATAGCACATGGCTATACACCTGCATGATTCTGGACTAATCTCCACAGTGGTTAGAACTCCCTCAATTAATTAGTTACCACCAACTAGTGCTTACCTTAAACATACTAAAGAATCCCCACAAAACTCCAGCCCTAAATCAACTATTAAACCAATATTCATCAAACAGTCCTCTACGTTCATCCAACAAAACCCTGCTCTGTATATCCAAAGCCAACAATACTGCAGGGACAGCTCTTTTCTCTTATACCATCAATAGGAAATGGAATAACCTCCCCCAAAATATCTCTTCAGCACCATCTATCTCACTGTTCAAAAAGTCACTTAAGTCACACCTCTTGCAGTCCTGGCTCTGTCCTTGCATCACATAAATGCTTTCCTACTGTCTTCCAATTCTTGCTACCTTCCTCTCTTCGCTGCTTACTTTTTCTACTATACAGTACTCAAATACTCCCATACAGGGACTTCTATGTGTAAAGTATTATGTCTTGTGTGATGTCTCTTTTGATTGCATTGGTAAATGTGGAGTTTATTTCTCCAAATACTGCCATCCATGGTCTACTATGTGAAAATTAAGCTTGCTTGGAACAAACCATTGTATGATATCTTTTGATTGTATAATTACCACTGTACGTGTTGTTTGATGTGGAGCTTTTCTCCCCAGGCCTCCGCTATAAATGGACCTCATTCTAGTCGGACTTTCCTGGTAAACAAATGTAAAATAAATAAATAAAAATCTTACTTCTACTTCATCTCGTAGGCACAAGCCTCACACTTTTCTCCAATATTCAAATGCTTTTCTTTGCATTCTCACTGTTTCTTGAAACACCTACTAATCTGTACTGTTAAACTGCAATGTTTTTCTTTTACTTGAACTTATGGGATGTTACCATAAGATTTTTGAGTGTCATGATTATGTTTATAGGTTCATAGGTTGATACTAGGCTATCTGCCCTAGGGCCTATACAAGCCTAGCCATAACAATTCCCTGGCTATTTCTTCCCTGGAACCCTGTCTAGCAGGGCGACTGATGTCTAATACTGTTATATATGTCTGAATTTGGAGGTTTTCTTCCCAGGCCTCCACTGAAAATGGGTTTGCTTGACCCAGTCAGACTATCCCTGTAAACAAATGCCAAATAAATAAATAAATATGTGCAAGCTGCTTACACATAGCAGAAGTGGGTGTATGATACTCTTCTATAAATACTATGAAGAGATGGAAATTACTTGCTGGCAAGATGTAAGCTTTGCTCCCAAATGTGTAATGGTGATGGAAAAAACCTTGAACTACAAACTAATACATGTCACTGACCATGTGGGACATGAGATGGTAGGTCTGGCTTACAGTACTACAATTACAAGATGTGGAGCATTTGCCAATTAAAACTGAGTCCCCTTTCTCCACTGCTGTTTTCACTGGTAACTTAAATGTTAGCTTCCTGTTAAGATAAGAAAACAGCTTCCAATGCATTATGCAAAACTTTCATGAACCAGTTTTAACATCCTGGTTTGTGGATGATGGAATAATATGGTTAGGGACCACAGGAGGGCTATCTCTTGTCTACCAAAGTTACTTGATGACTTTGCAGCTGTTTCTGGGTTACAATTGAATTTAAATACTACAGTATTATCTTCCTTAAATAGGGCATTCATGGAATAGGCTAACCCTGTAGCTTTATTTGGCAATACTGCACTGGCTAGAGAATGCAAATTTTTGGGTCTTGCATCTATTACTGCACTGGCTAGAGAATGCAAATATTTGGGTCTTGCATCTATTACAGCATATTTATTTATTTATTTATTTATTTATTTATTTACATTTGATTACCAGGTAGTATCCGATTGGGCCAGAAGCCCGAGTGGAGACCTGGGGAGAAAAGCTCCAAAAATACATTTACATAATGAAACACAATGACAGGATGAGTAATACACTAAACCATCACTTACAGAGTCAGCTGATTAAAGATACATCTAAGCAAGTTCACACTATTTAGTATTCAGTGAAAAATTAATTTCTGAAGGTGCTGCTATACAGTACTGGAACCAAAGTCTTCTTAAGATACAAAGTCTTGTTGACTGTGTTACTGCTGAATCAGAGTCTGGTTATAACACAGTGTTTTGCATGACTGTATCTGCAGTCTGTTTAAAACACAGAACCTTGCAAACTGCACTGATGAGAAAATATACTTTGTAGCACAATACTATTTTACTGTTACTAATAAATAACTTATTCTTATAACAAAATACACGTGCTACTGCAACAACTCGTAGTTTAGATGTATAAAGTTTTTACTTCATGGTCAGCATGGATGATTATATCTGCTTCTCCTATACAATACCACAGAACAAGTGTGTTCCTACCAATACCTCTAACACAGCTAAATTTTTACAGTCTACATATACTGTTCTTCTCATGCACTTTAGATCCTGTTTTTCTTACTGATATATTTTTTGGGCTTTTTACAGAAATATCTGTTCTGCTGATGTTTTACTTTCCAAACTTGTTTTTTTAAGGAAATGTTTTGTGGTAAAGCACATACATTTTTTTTTTCTGTTGACTATATCCCTTCATCTGTGAGGAATTGCATCAAACTTTTGTTATATTGTGACAAACATGTTTTTTAAGGAAACATCTTGTGGAAAAGCACGTACTGCTGATTTTATAAAAAGCCATGTCCATTTATCTGTCAACTTTTTTACTGATACTGTGGGAGAACATGTTTTTTGAGGAAACAGCTTTGTAAGAGAGCACGTATTGCTGGGTTTATAAAAAGCATGTCTATTAATAGATACAGTCAGAGCTATGTCACATAGTTTAGATGCTCATCATATTTCTAAGCTCTATTTCTACATTTAAGCAAGCTTTATTGTATGCTTTCATTTATTTTGCATTTTTATAGTAGAATTGATTTTAACCTTTATTGTTTAGCACACTCTAACATTCAGGTGTGGGGAAATCATGAGAACATATATGCAATATGTATAGTACACACAATTTTTTTTCTTAAACATCACAGGTAGAAAGAAATCTAGTATCTCATAGGAGAGAGTAAGCCATTTAATGTGTAATAGGAGAGAAAGTTTATGGAAGAAGATGCAGGCTAGAGTACTGAGAGTAGAGTAGGAACATAGCCATTCATAGGTTCATAGGTTCATAGGTTGGTACTAGGCTATCGGCCCTAGGGCCTATACAAGCCTAGCCATAATAATTCCCTGGATATTTCTTCCCACAATATTTACTTCTCTGGACCCCTGTCTAGCAGGGTGACTGACATGATCCCCGGGGTGAATTTCCTATCTCCCATCCAATCATCAAGGTTCCTTTTGAAGAGGGCCAAGGAGGCGCTCTGCTTGACATGTATAAGCAGTCTATTCCAGAGTATGGGGAGTCTTTGGGTCAGGAACCTATCCCTCCAGCATATTTTGTTCATTGTGATGACAAGGTTTAGATCCCTGGAGTGTGTGGCTCTGAGGGATTGGGATTTCTTTAAGTGGAGCATGTCCAACAGCTCAGGGTTTGACATGGCCTTGTATGTTAAGCAGAGATCGCCTCTGAGTAGACGATATGCCACAGAGTATAGCTGGAGTTTTTTTAGACGGTCAGCATATGGCATCTGCTTTAGGCCTGTGATTCTTTTAGTGAGGTATTTCTGTGGCCTTTCCAGCTGTTGCAGATGAATTGTGAGGTACATACCAAACGGGGCATTATACTCTATAATGGGTCTAATGAGGTATGAGTACAGTGAGACAATGACCTCCTATTTTCTGGATGAAAAGCCCTTAGTGATGAGGTGTGCCACATAGAAGGATTTCCTGATTGTTGTGGTGATGTGGTTATCGAAAGTGAGACCACTGTCCACCTGTGTCCCTAAGTCTCTCATTACACTTTCGATGTTTAGTGTACTGCTACCTATATGGTAATTCATGGGTACATGTTTTTTTTTCCAAAGGGGATAACTATACATTTCTTGGAATTAAGCTTGAGCCCATGGCTCTGGCACCAGGCATCTGTTTCTGTAAGGCCCTTTTGTAGAATATCCACATCATTTGGGGATTCAATAATGGCTCCCAGTTTGCAGTCATCTGCGAACTTTGTTAGCCAGAGACCCTTAGTGTTGGCCTGTACTTCAGAGAAGTAGATGCCAAATAAGAGTGGCCCCAGGACTGAACCCTGAGGTACTCCACTTGTCACTTGTCTGGAGCTGGATTTGGAGTCAGCTACTTTTACAGTCTGGGTTCTGTCAGTAAGGCAGTTGGCAACCCAATGAGTGACATAGGGATTTATGACCAGCTTAGTAAGTTTATCTATGATTCCAGAGTGGGGGTTGGTGTCAAAGGCCTTGGTGAGGTCCAGATAGGCTGTGTGGACCACCTTACCCTCATCCACAGCTCTGGAGACTGGTTTGAAGAAGTCAATCAGATTCAGGAGACAAGATCGGCCATTCACAAACCCAAACTGAGTGGGGTCCAGTGTTTGAAGGTTGCCAATGTCTTTGTTTATAAGTTCCATGATAATGCATTCCATGCCCTTGCAGATCAGGCTTGTCAGACTGATGGGACGGTAGTTCCCGGGATCCAAGGCGGATCCCCCCTTGTGGAGTGGGATAACTGTAGTTGTGCGCCACTCAGTGGGCAGGAAGCCTGAGGTGAGGCTATGATTAAACATGACACTTAGGTGAGGTGCCAGTTCATTTTGTAGTTCATGTAGTACACAGCCTGGGATGTCATCTGGTCCCATGGATGCTGTATTCTTAGCTTTGGAGAGTGCGGTTTCTACCTGTGTGGCCATAATTACTGGAATTTGGCAATCTTTTGGTATTGAGATGGGCCCTTTAGGGGGTGAGAGAGGGGTGAAGTTGGCACTAAATCGATCTGCCAGGATATTGGCAATATCCTTGGGATCAGTATATTCAATGCCATTCTGTTGTAGCTCAGAGCAGATCTGAGCATTGCCATTTAGATTTTTGACATAACTATAGAATGCCTTGTGTTTGTCTTTGGAATCTTTGGCAATTTTATTTTCATAACTAGCTTTTGAGGATTTTATGAGGGATCTCAGCTTCTTACTGAGGCTGGTGAGGGAGTTTTTTGCATCCTGGGATTTTCCTCTTTTCTGCAACAGTTTCTTCCTTCTGTTGTATAGTTTGTTTATAGAAGGGGACCACCAGATTGGCTTCCTTTTTTTGGAGAAGAGCATCTTTGTTCTATTTGGGATGGCACAATTCATGCACAAGTGGATGTGCTCATACAGTGCCTTAGTGTAGGATTCTGCAGTCGAACTTTCAGATCCCATCTGCATGGGTGTCATGAAGTTTGTCACTTCTGACTTCAGTAGCATGAAGTTGGCTTTGGAGAAGTTTTTTAAGGAGGTTTCCTTACTGGGGGGTGGGGGTGGGATGTGGATGTCAAAGGTGATTTGCTTATGGTCAGACCTGACCAATGGGGGGTGACCACTGGTGTGGAGCATCTATCTCCCATGTTGGTAATGACCAGGTCTGGGATATTGGAGCCCCTGGTGGGACAATGGATTAGTTGATCCAGGGCATTGGAATTTATGAATTCCAAGAACCATTGGGAACAGGATTTGTTACCCGAGTAGTTTTCTCAGTTAATGGCAGGGTAGTTGAAATCACCCAGTATTAGGGTGTTTGCTTGTATCTTAATATTTTCCAGTATGTTTAGAAAGGTGTAGTGAGAATCTTGGGGCATGGTGGGGGATCTGTAGCAAGCTACAATTTGGGTTGCAGTCTTACCTAGTGTTAGTTGCACCTGGAGAATTTCAGATGCATTGTGTTGGGCAACTAGCCTGGAGGTGTGAATAGTCTTGGTGAATATGGACACTCCTCCACCTTTAGTGTTTTGATCTTGGTTTTGTGGCCAAAAAGTGTGGTAAGAGTTGTAGCCTGGTATTGCAGGGGTGCTCTCTGGAGCCTTGAACCAGGTCTCAGTTACTGCACAGATATCAATGTTTTCCATTTTGAGGTTTAGACTTCTAGCATTGAGTAACATTACCTTCAGATTGTGCATGCTTGTATCTGTTATGGTGGTGGCTTTATCCTTTGAACCTTGCCTAAAAAAGGCACTATAGGGATGGCAAGAGCTTTAGCCAGTAACCTGAATCCCAGGGGTGACAGGTGCAGACCATCTCTGGCAAAGCATCATGGTTTGTCGATCATGTCTTCCCAGGCAGACAGATACTGGATCCCCTTTGAATGACACCAAAAGCTTAGCCAATTGTTGAAGTCAATCATTTTGTCCTTATACTGTGGTATAATTCTGGGCGAAGGCAGGATGCTACTCAGGGCTAGGGTCATACCTGCCTGGGCCACATGATCCGAGAGCTCTTCCATGTCTCTTTTCATGTAGTCCAGGGAGGTACATCTCAAGTCATTCACTCCAACATGGACAATGACAGAGTCGTATTTGTACTTGTTGTGGAGTGACTTCAGTGCATGCGTTATGTGGTGGATCCTGGCACCCAACAGGCAGCTGACTGTAATTTTCTCCTTGTTACTAGTGATCAAATGTCAATAAATAAGTATTATTCAAGTATTATTCAAGGAAGATATATAAAAAACTGAGCAACCTAGAACTACATATATCAAATTATAGAAACAAATAGTATCACAACAAAACAGAATTTAGACTGTTTTAAATATAAAAAATGGACCACATATCTACTTTTTTATTATTATTGGTAGGAGGGCTGCAACCACCTGAGGTCAATGAAGATGCTCCTCTCTGAAAAAACTGCAACAATTTAAAAGCATGTTACTAATGATGTTATTGCCAACCTTATAACTCTCAACCAACTCACCATTTCACATAATATCATCCACAAACCTAATCACTACCCTGCTCTCTCCAACGTAGTGGAACCTAATACCAACCCCAGGCCCCTATGATCATCAGACAAACTACTTGTAAAAATAAAAATAAATAATAAAAAAAAAAAAAGTACTATGGTGACTGTCTCAATTCAAATAAAATATCCATATCCTGGAACCTGTTCCTGCAGCAAATACTTAATAACCCCAACAATTTCAAATTCAAATTACTCCTAAAAGAATACCTTACTAACCCCTGGCTATGCACCTGCACTCAGCCAGGCTAAACCCTCGAGCCTGATTGACCCCCATACTAACATCACATAAGTCCCATCCTTATACTTCACTGGCTATGCTCCTGCACTCACCCAAGCTAGCCCCTCTAATCTGACTGATGGTCCAACTTTATGTAGAGGGATGACATTTGCAGTCATAGGTTCAATTTAATTTAATAGATTTAATTTGGCTAAGATTATACAGGGAAGAGCACCTGCACCTTTTGAAGAGATACATCAGTACTTAGCTATGGCAAAGCAGCCTACTTGAAAAGATAAGAGTAGAAGACAGAGGAATGAATATGAAAATATTCCTGCCTGAATGTATTGCAAAAGAGGGAGCAAAAAATAGCTAGTAGAACTGAAGAGAGCTGCTGTATTCCATGGGAATGAAATTATGAAGTGTGGAAAATGGACAGCACAAGAAGAATTCTAAACTTTCAATCAAGCTAAAATATAAAGCCCAGAAATAGAAACTTTTAAGAAGCAGATGAGTTTTGATAGTCATTGATATCCACAACCTGCACAGACTGTCTTTATGCCCAAGCACAACTATTAAAACCACCCTTACAATCAACTCTTTTCTTTATATCTTTTGTCGTCACTTTTTAAGAAAATTAATGATATCCCTAATTACAATTTATTGGCTCTTGCATTCATTTTAATCTCATGTCCTTGGGTCTCCTGTGGTTTCTTTGGTACTTATGCCTGTTCATTTTCTCTTGCAACAGTTCACAATATTTAGACACATTTTACCAAGTGTTTTTGCTAGGTCATGTTTTCTTATATTGTCCTTCCTTGATAAGAAAATGGGAAAATTGCAAGTAAAATAAAAATCATAGTTCTGCAGTGTATATTATCTTATGAAATACATTGATAATAGACCATGTGAAGAACAAAGACATCTGTCATATTGGTTTGCATCTAAACATGGGTATTAAGTTCATCTTTCTGCTTAAATGAAATGTGCAAAAATATTCTTCTAAGATACAAAGCAAATAACTTGAATCATAAAATCTTTCTGTCCTTTCACTCAGTGGGCAGGATTTGCAAAGGCTTGCACAGAGTCTAAGAGTAGTGTAAGACTCCATGCAGCCCTCGCGATCCAGGAAGAGCCCGAAATTCCGTGTAAGAGACCAGCTAAAACGTCTCTTACACGGAGTGGGCGTGGATATGCTAATCACCTCACTTGCAGCCGAAAGGCATGCAAATGAGGTAGATTAGCGACCCAGGAAGCCCAAAGCAGCCCGTGTAAGAGCTGTTTTAGCTGCAGAAATGTACTCAGTTGACAACTGAGTATGTTTCTGCAAATAACACAATGGAGCCATGTCAGCTCCAAATAAAGGGTGCATATGTGTCAGGCAGCATGCCAATGGCCAAATATGTGGCCATTGGCAAGGTAACCCCGATGCAAATATGAGAAATAAATATTTTTTAAATGGGCTGCGCTATATAAAACATAAACATGAAGGTTATAAACCCACAAATGTAGGTTTTATGCAATACATGGATTTACAATGCAGGGACCAGCAGACCAAAAATAACATGGCCACCGTTTAGTGGTTGCTAAGGGGGGAAGCTGAGTCTAAGACATGTAACTAAGCATTAGTAGGAAATCTGATGTAAATGAGTGTTAGGATACTGAATTCCACTGTCACATAGCAAATGAGCACACCAGACTGAGTAAGGAGAAGGTCACAGTAAGCTGCCTGTCGGGCGCTAGAATCCGCCACATAACGCAAGCACTCAGGTCTCTCAACAGCAGGTACAAGTACGACTCAGTCATTGTCCACGCTGGTGTCAACGACCTGAGACGTACCTCCTTGGACTACATGAAAAGGGACGTCGAGGAGCTCTCTGATTATGTAGCCCAGGCAGGTATGACCCTGACCTTGAGCAGTATCCTACCTTCACCTAGAATGATGCCACAATACAGTGATAAGATGATCAGCTTTAATAATTGGCTTAAATTCTGGTGTCATTGAAAGGGGATCCAATGTCTGTCTGCCTGGGATGACATGCTGGACAAGCCACGCTGCTTCACAAGGGACGGCTTGCACCTGTCACCCCTGGGCTTCCGGATATTGACAAAGGCTCTTGCCACCCCCATAGTGCCTTTTTTAGGCAAGGCTCAAATTCTAAACCTACCACCCTAGAACACCAAAAAGGAAAAAACTAAGGGTAATGCTGCTCAATGCCAGAAGTCTCAATCTCAAGATGCACGCACTCGAGGCCCTTCTCAATATGGAGAACATCGATGTCTGTGCTGTGACAGAAACCTGGTTCAAGGCTCCTGAGAGCACCCCAGCACTAACAGGTTTCACCTCATATCATACGCCCGCCCCAAAATCCGGACAACACCAAGAAAGGAGGGGTGTCCATATTCATAAAGGACACCCACACCTCAAGGTTGGTGGCAACGCATGCATGCATCGGAGACCATCCAGGTGCAATTAACCATAGGCAAGACTGCTCTGCAATTTGTAGCATGTTACAGGCCACCCTCTCAAACTCAGGAACCTCACATGGCCTTCCTGAAAACATTGGAGGGATAAATGTATCTCCAAACACCATCATACTAGGTGACTTCAACTACCCTAATATAGACTGGGAACACTACTCAAGCCCGAACACTCTAACCCAAAGATTCCTGGAGTTCATTAACTCAAATGCCATGGAACAACTAGTCACCATCCCCACAAGAGGTGAAAACATACTTGATCTCATCATCACGAACATGGGATCAAAATGTTCAACACCGAAGTATACCCCTCACTGGTGAGATCAGATCATAAACTAATCTCGCTGGAGGTCCTCATCCCGCCCACCTGAAACAAAAAGACCACAGTGAAAAACTTCTCAAAAGCCGATTTCACACTTCTAAAAACTAGTGTGGTCTCCTTTAAGGCCCCTGAGCCAGTGGTAAACATTACTCAAACCGCTGAATCACTTACAAATGCCTTCTACCAGCACCTACAGGACTGCATGGATCAGGCAATCCCAAACAAAACTAAGACTCTCTGTACCAAAGGCAAGCGTCCAGTCTGGTGGACCCCAGCCATAAACAAGCTCTACAACAAAAGGAGGAAGCTACTACAAGATAGAGCAAAATCCTTGAAAGGTAAGACACCTTTGATCATTATAAGTAAAAACTAAGAGCTCTCATAAAATCATCCAAGGCAAATTTTGAGAGAAAAATCGCCAAGGACTCTAAAGACAATCATAAGGCCTTCTTTAGCTATGTTACAAACCTAGGAGGAAACTCCCAGATATGCTCAGAATTAGTTCAAAATGATGTGAAAATTACTGAACCTACACACATTGCTAACATACTGGCTGACAGGTTCAGTGCAAACTCCCCCAAAAGGAGAGATATCTAGTGCAGAGGATTGTAGCCCCCCAAACGTCTGCAACGGCCAGGTGAGAACTGCCCTCACTAAGGCAGAAAACACAGCATCCATGGGACCGGATGGTGTCCCCGGCTGTGTGCTTCATGAACTCAACGAGGAATTAAACCCACAGTTAGGACAGCTGTTTAATCTTAGCCTCACCTCAGGATACGCACTCCAAGGAGTGGCGCACGGCGACTGTGGTCCCACTTCATAAGGGCGGTGCCTCCACAGACCCTGGAAATTACCGCCCCATTAGCTTGACAAGCCTTATCTGCAAAGCCATGGAGAGGATCATAATGGAACTCATAAATAAAGACATAGGGAACTTGCAGACTTTGGATCCAACCCAGTTTGGCTTTGTCAAAGGCAGATCCTGCCTCTTAAACTTGGTTGACTTTTCGAGACAGTCACCAAGGCCATTGATGAGGGAAAGGCAGTCCATACAGCCTACCTCGACCTGGCAAAGGCCTTCGACACAATACCCCACTCAGGTATCATCGAAAAACTCATCAGCTTGAATGTAAACCCATACATCACAAGATGGGTTGCAAACTGGCTAAGCGACAGAACCCACAGGGTCAGAGTTGCTGGAGCCATGTCAGACTCAAAGCCTGTCACAAGTGGTGTCCCACAGGGCTCAGTCCTGGGTCCACTCTTGTTCGGCATCTACTTTTCTGAAGTACAAGCAAACACAGGAGGGTTATGGCTGACAAAGTTTGCAGATGACTGCAAACTGGGCACCATAGTCGAAAACACATCTGACACAGATATCCTCCAGAAGGGCCTCACAGAAACAGATAACTGGTGCCAGAGCCATGGCCTGAAGTTAAACGCCAAAAATGCATAGTCATACCCTTCGAAAAACAAGGTTACCCCTAGCTACCATATAGGTGACAATCCACTGAGCACAGAAAAGTCATCAGGGATCTGGGGACCCAAGTTGACAGTAGTCTTTCGTTTGACACTCATGTTGCTAAAGTAGTTAGGAAAACCTTCTATATCGCCCACCTGATCATGAAGGGATTCACATCTAGATCAAGGGAGGTCATCGTCCCCTGTACTCATCACTCATTAGACCTATGATTGAGTACAATGCCCGCTCGAATGTATCTGACCAGACACCTGATGCAGCTTGAAAGGCCCCAAAAGTTCCTCACCAAAAGGATAAAGGGTCTCAAAAATATGTCTTATGCTGCCCGACTGAAAGAACTCCAGCTTTATTCAGTCTCATACCGCTTGCTCAGAGGTGACCTGTGCCTGACATATAAGGCCATGTCAAACCCAGATTTGATGAATATGCTTCACCTCAAAAATCTAGATCCCTCAGAACCACAAGGGCGGAGACTTAAACCTTGACACGGTTATAAATAGAACGTGCTGGAGGGACAGATTCATCACCCAGAGACTCCCTATGCTGTGGAACAAAATCCCGGTACATGTGAGGCAGAGCACCTCGCTGGCCTTGTTCAAGAGGAATCTTGACCAATGGATGGGAGATCGCAGATATACCCCAGGGATTACTTCAGTGTCACTGCTTGACAGAGGCACAGAAAAATGATAGGCATAGTTTTTATTCAAACTAAAGGGGTGGCGAAAGCCACATAACTATGGGCTAGGCTTATAAATGCCCTTGGGCAGATAGCCTAGTATGAACCTATGAACCTATGAACCTATGAACCTATAAGGGAGAGGAATAGAGTAGGATATAGGTGACATCACAGGGGGGAATGGCAGAAAGAAATGCAGTTCATTGGAGGTCAGTGTTACATGACAGATGTCAGACACATATCATGGAAAGAGGAGTGCCACAAGATAAGCATGGGAAAGTCAAGAAATGGAAGGTGTACACTGTTGCTTACACCAAAGTTTCTTGCTGGGTGTGCATGCGCATGTGTGTGCGCCATGAGGCGCGAGTAGGGCAGTGTGTGCATGTGTAAGGCAGACTGAGCATGTGGGAGCCTGTTGGCAGACTTATAAGACTGTTTGCGCTGGTGTGCACGCGTTTTAACCCGAATAAGATGATTCTAAACCATGTAAGCATGTGTGCACATGTGTAAGCCACTGTGAGCGTGCTTCTGCTGCTATGTGCTTTGCTCCCCCCTGCGGAAACAGAAAGGAAACAGGAAGCAAGAGAATTAGTAGGAAGCTAGCAGGGAATACTGCTGGAGCTAGCAGGTGAAAACAATTAGAAACAGGCAATTACACAGGCAGAATAGTAGCCCAGCCAAGCACTTAAAACTCTGCAAACAGCAGTGCAGGATGTTTCTCTCAAGAGGCACTGCAAGACAGGAGTAAGCTATTATAAGTGAAAACTGAAAAAGCTGAACTCAGAGCAGAAATGCTAGGGGCTGCCATAGCTGTCATAAGGAGACATAGGCTACTTGCTGAGGGTGGTGACAATGCAAATGGTGCCATACAACCCACAGTGAGGAGACGGAGAAAGGGAA